>NW_023247453.1:0-2672 GCF_002007445.2 Ailuropoda melanoleuca | reverse complement strand
GGGGGGGGGGGGGGGGGGGTGCAGGGAGGGGTCACCGGCCACGTGCTGGAGCCAGCTTGCCCCAGCCTGTGACGGCCACTGTACACATCTCTCCCCAACTCTGTTCGGTGACATCACTTTGGTAACTAAGTTCAACCTCAGTGGGGGTCTTTATGCCACGGCAATTGGCAAACGCCACAAATCAGAGTCTTTTCTCCCCGCAGAGCCGGTTTTTAAACATTTCCTGGCTCGCCACCTAGTCGCTATTAGCCTCTACACCTTCCCCGGGATTGTGTTTGTCATCTGAGTTGCCCTTTCCGCTCTGCTCTAGTCTATTCTGCGTCAGAATCACCGGGACGGCTTGCTGCACACACATCACTGGGCCCTACTCCGAGAATTTCTGATGTAGTCAGTCTGGAGTGGGGGCTAAGAATCTGTACTTCTGACCCTAGTACTGCTGGTCCCAGAACCTGACTTTGAGACTCTTGGTCTCATCTTTCTAATAAACTAACGTCTACGCTGCAAAGCCCTCAGTCGGGTATGGAAGAGATCCCTCTTTCTGTCTCAGACCATGGCATTAAAAATTAAATTAATGCGTGCTTGCATAGTGCTTGCATATATACCATCTCCTTTAGTCTTGTTAAGTAGTCTGTGATGTAATAATCATTATTTTTGCCCCCATTTTATAGATGGAGGAAACTGAGGCTCAGAGGGATTGAGTAACTTCCCCAAGGTCACACAGCTCATCAGCAGAGAAGCCACCTTAAACTGGGGTCCTCCCACTCTGGGGCCACTGCGTTCATGGTGGAGATGGTGCAGAGCTCAAGGGCGAGGAGAGGCTGGAATCCAGCATGCCCCGCTGTGCACCTGCACGGCCGCATCAGCCCCGGCGGAGGGTGCCTTTTTCACACCTGCATTAAGGGGTCATTGAGGGTATCACATTGTCCTCCAAGTCCATGGACATGGTGCAAAGGCCAAGCAAGCGGGAGAGACAGAAAGTACAGAGAGGGGGCCATGGGAAGACTTCATCTGAACGTGATCAGGCCGGCACATGGCATGGTGAAGAGGCTGACAAAACAGCTGTTCCTGCAGGCGGTTTGGGGGGCAGGTGTCAGCAGGGTGGAGCAAGGGAATCTGGCTGGAGGCAGAGCCACAGATTGTCAGCAATGAGAGCCATGTCTCCTGCCCACCCCTGGCATGTGTGTGGCATGGAAGGTTCCCAGTGGGTGGGGCAATTAGCCTGTATCCCAGGGCGCCTGGCGCTTCTCTCGTTTTCCCTCCCACTGCCTTTCTGCAATTAGATTGCGCTGGGTGATGGCTGCCAGGCCGCTTTGTTGCATCTGATGAGTTTATTAATTTCTTGGGGGCTAATGGGAGGGTGGGTGGGAGATTCATTTCCTGACTAGAGCTTAGGGGCTAATTAGTCTCTTTGCTGTGTCCCCAGAGATTGGGGGGGGGCGCATTGCTCAGGCTGTCAGATCTGGCTCTGGGTAAATCATGTCTATCCCTGGCTTTTGTGGGACCCTATCTGACAGCTTGGGTAAGATTAGGAAGTCTGGGGCTGGGACAGGCGGTTAGTGAAGATTGGGTCTCCTGAGAACAGCAGAGGTGGGAAAGTAGGGGTGGGAGGAGCTGAGGTCTTGCTGGCCCATACGGGGTAAAGTACACATTTAGGTGACAGATAGGACTCTAAGAAGTTCAGTCCTTGTCTTACACATCTAAATGCTGACATCCAGCCCAGTTGTTCTTTATGTCCTTCTGTCTACATCTGGCCCTTCCCACCCTAAGAGACCACTAGGAGCCAATTCTAGCCATTTTGAAGACAGGGAAATGAGCCTCCAAGAGAAGTGTCATCTCGCTTGATGTTGGAAGTGGAATGTGAAAGCCCAGGAGAGAAAAGCTCTGTTCAGGATTCTTGCTGGATGGCTGAGGCTCCTTTCTTTGGTTCACCAGGCCTGCTTTCATGGAGCCCATGTTGGCATTCCCACCCAAGAAACAGCAGCAGAGACAGGAAAGTCTCATTTTGGGAGTCAGACAGTTCCAAGTTCAAGCCGGTGCACTACTACTGGGTGGGTGACCTTAGGCAAGCCACTAAATCTCTCTGAGCCTTGGTTTCCTCATAAGTCAAAATGTCAGCACTCTCTACAAAGTTGGGGGGAGAGTTCAAAGAGTTGATAGAACACGTCTAACATAGCAGGTGTCTCCTCACCATTGTTCCCCTTCTGCTCCGTGCTTGAAAATCATCCTCCCTACCCGTTTCCCTTGCTCCAGCAATGACCTGATGTGGCTGGTCCCTTCCAGAGGCAGTAGGGGCTCCAGAGAGCCGGAGGGGCCTCACTTGCCTTCTGTCCACACTCCACCAGCAGCAGCAATCTCCTGCTATCAAATGCTGGCTTCCCCTGCTTCTGAGTACCAGCCCTCCAGCGAGACGCTGGGGCATGAGCATAAACCGGCCAGCCCCACACAAGCTAGTGGGCAAGACAGGCAAATGAAAATGTGCAGTGGGACGTTGGGAGAGCCGGGCAGGATGGCCATGAAGGCTTGCTTGGGAAGATGCACCTGGGGCTGGAGCTCAGGCCTCTCAGCCGATGGGTGAGGTGACCCTAAGACAAGGTGGACGGACTCTTTTTTTTTTTTTAATTAATTTTATTTTATTATATTATGTTAATCACCATACAGTACATCCCCTGATT
>NW_023247452.1:0-2672 GCF_002007445.2 Ailuropoda melanoleuca | reverse complement strand
AAAGAAAGAAAGAAAGAAAGAAAGAAAGAAAGAAAGAAAGAAAGAAAGAAAGAAAGAAAAAAACCCTGAAAAAGTCTCGCTAGTTTAGTTTAGCTTGGGTCAATTTTTCCCAGTAAACTCAGGATAGTAAGTAAATCATTACAAAAACACGTGATTACAAAAAACACGTGAACTTTGCACTGCAGATGAACACAAAGTGTGAGAAGCTGGTGGACATCATGTGGGTAAACAAGAGAGGTGTATTGCACCTCCCTGGATAATAAATTCAGACTTTGCTCAAGTGTTGTGTTAGAAATGTCTGATAGCACTTCTTATAGACCTTGCTAACCTGAACAGCAGCATTTTAATACATAACTAAAAAGATTGTTTTTTTGTATGTGTAGGGGTACAATGCAAAGTAAGGTAAGCCCCCAAAATGTCTATTTTAATCTTTCTCAAGTTTTGAAGTTCCTTTTGACTTGAAGTCACTTGTTTAAGTCACTATAAAGTTAAACAAGGTTTGTTTGAACAAGACAATACCATTCTTGCAATCTCACTGACCTTGGCATAAGGTCAAGAGGATGCAGCATGTCCTTTCAATGTTACACTGGGGTACTGTTGGTGAAACCAAATGTCCTGGGTTGCCCAGGACATTCCTGGTTTAGCTCTGACAGTCCAATGCTGGGAAACCCCTCAGTTCTTAGAAAACTAAGACAGGTGGTCACCCTATATACAAAAATTGTTTTAGCGCCTAAGGAATGCTCCTTTGTTTGACTCTGTTATTTGCTTTTAAGGACTCAGATTTGGTGAAGTTACATGTTGATTTGTAGATTTGTCTGGTAGAAATATAGATAAACTGTCTAGTAGAAAAGATAACTCCAAAAGTTTTGTTTTGCTTTGTGTTTTTAAAGATTTTATTTATTTATTTGAGAGAGAGAGAAAGTGCACATGCACGTGCCAGGGGAGGAGGAGCGGAGGGGGAGGAAGAGGGAGAGGGAGAAAGTCTCAAGCAGATTCCATGCTGAGCACAGAGTCTGAAGGGTGGGAACTCCATCTCAGGACCTTGAGCTCATGACCTGAGCCAAAACCAAGAGTCAGAGGCTAACTGACTGAACCATCCTGGTGCCCCAAGTTATGTTTTTTATTTAAACAATACTTAAAATTTCTCTGTAGCTACCTTAGAAGTCTTTTAAAATTCCTTTTGCATGCTTATAAATATCTAGTTTTTTTTTAACGTTTGTTTATTTATTTATTTATTAGACGGGGGGAGCACACGCATGAGCATAGAGGGAGAGGCAGAAGTAGACTCCCCACTGAGCAGGGAGCCTGATGTGGGGCTGGATCCCAGGACCCTGAGATCATGACCTGAGCCAAAGGCAGATGCCTAACTGACTGAGCCATCCAGCTGCCCCTAAATATCTAGTTTGTAAAAATGCTTTACCATTTTATTTTCATCTTAATGACTTAACAAATCTTTGGTGTGTTCATTCTATGTATGTGTAACAGTTGTTAAATTACTTAAACAAGGAGGCCATTAGAGTGAGATGGCTTTAATACCTCAGTAGCCTATGTAAGCAAACCAAAACCTGAGCCTGAAATGTCTCAAGGATAAGGAATTAAAACCTAAGGATAACCTGTCACAAACAGCCAACTAAGCTTTCCCAAATAAGGCAACCTCTGAAGATATAACCAATCAAATAATTTCCTTGCTTTGCTTTCACCTCTTCTCTATAAATGTTCTTCCCCTAGCTTTTGTTGACAGAGCCCTTCTAACTACTTCTGGTTTGGCACTGTCCAATGTCAATCAATTTTTGCTAAACCTCTTAAAAATTTTAATATGCCTCAGTTTATCTTTTAACACAGTCATACTTTAACAGTTAAAAATTTATACTTAGGCATCACTAAAGAAGACAAGACCATCATGATTTCAATGTAGTTCTTTTAGATAATCATATTTTAGCCAAGACCCATGTATTTTTCTAAGCTTTAGTTTACTTATCCCCAAATGCAAAGATAATGTAGAGTTTTTGTAACGATCAATGAGATGAATGTACATTAATTATGAAGAAAAATGGCTTATATAAAGTAAGGCTATATTTATGCTTTATAATCATGGTTATCGACTCATTACCAAATTTCTTCCTCTGGAGTTTTGAACACCTAAGATTAAGAAAATATTTCTGCTAACTTTTATCAATGTATCTCCATTGGAAGAGTTTACATGATTAGATTCAATATATTATGATTCAAAACATGGTTTGCTGTCCCTCTTAAGTCTTTTTTCATATACTGTTATTCAGAATACAGCCTTGTGTTATATTTGCAGGGAGAATTAATCAGTTCTAAGTACACTACCTTGAATTTGTTCTTATTGAATTTCACCACTTTTAATTCAGACTCTCTATTTTTTAGTATCAGTCTTAATTCTTTCCAAATAACTTGGTCTTTGACGTTTTTGTTATCTTTTGTGAGGTTAATACATATAACAATGTGGAATAAAAGATCTGAGAAACATTAAGATACAGTAAAGGACATTTTAATCAGTCCTACATTACACACTTTGAACATTTCTCTAATTTCTTAAATGTAATTAACCAATTAACCTCCAGAGATTCCCATTAATGTAGCAGAAGATAATTCATAAATTCATGTGCTCAAAGCTATCAAAATATTATTGAAATATTCCAGATTTT
>NW_023247451.1:0-2671 GCF_002007445.2 Ailuropoda melanoleuca | reverse complement strand
GGAAGTTTTCAGCCATTTTTCTTTGAATAAGTTTTCTGTCCCTTTCTCTCTTCTCCTTCTGAGTCCGCTGTAACACTATAATGTATATACCAGTCTGCTTGATGGTTCCTTAAGGTATTTTCACTCTTTTTCATTTATTTTCTTCTGCTACTCTGAATGGATGAATTCCACTGCCCTGTATTAAAGTTCACTGATCCTTTCTTCTGCTTGTTTTTTCAGTTCTCTTATTGTGTTCTTTGGTTCTATAATTTGTTTGGTACTTTTCAGGATTTTCTGTCTCTCGGTTGACATTTTTACTTTGTTCATGCATTGCTTTCCTGACCTTGAGGAGCATCTTTATGACTGTTATTTTGAACTCTCTGTCGGGTAAATCACTTATCTCCATTTCATTAAAATCAGTTTCTTAAGATGTATCTTGTTCTTTTATTTGGAACATATTCCCCTGTTTCCTTATTTTTCTTGACTCTCTGTGCATTAGATAAAAGAGGTATCTTCTGGTTTTGACAGACAGGTCTTGTGTCAATCACAATGAACCTTGTCAATCAGCCCAGGCCAGTTTTTCATTGCCTCTCAACCCTTTGTGGTTGTTCAAGCTGCTGTCTTTGTTCTTAGTGGCTGTGAGCACTTGAGAATGTGCTATGATGACCCTTCAGAGTCCCAAAGGGGAGGATGGCATTCAGTGCCTGGAGGCAGGTTGATTAGAAACGAAACCCTCAGGCAGAACTGGGAAAATATGCAGTTAAACCCATTCCAAGGAGAAAGTGGAAGATACACATTTTTTCCCTGCTTCCTGTGTATCAAGCCGGGGTGTATAGCTATGGAGGAAGGGTGTTTCTGTACCTGTTTTAAGACTGCTTCTTTTAACTGCTATAGTCCTGTGCGACTCATGAGTGCAAGTCCATTGGCTATCAAAGCTACGTGATCTGGGTGCCTGTCCCTCGGATGACAGCTACAAAAGTTTTCAGCACCAGACTTGTGTACCAGCTCTTTCCAGAGAGATTCTGGCAACCTGGTTTTACCACTGGAGTAAACTGGAGGGAGAAGGTGGGTGAAGTGGCTGCTGGCCACTTCCCCTAAATTCTGTGGAGGATTGCAATTAGCTCCTAGATACATACATCTAAACTTGCAAACTTACAGAATGAATTTTTGGATTATATTTTGGTCATTATTTTAGTTATCAGTTGCTCTTAACAAACCACCCTAGAACTTTGTGGCCTAGAACAATAATGACTCATTATTTCTCAAGGTTCTATGAGTCAGGAATTGGAGTGTGACTTAGCTGGCCCGCTGTCTGCTTCATTTGGAATAGGCTGGATCTTTCATGATGTTGCATTTAGCTTGCAGCTTTTCCAGCCAGGATGCTCAAAGAAGGATTTACTTATGTATCTGGCATGTTGATGCTGCACGTAACACCTCAATCTCACCACCAAGTGTTTTATCATTTGGTAGTCTAGCATGAGCTTTTTTACATCATGGCAGCTAACTTTCAGAAAGCTCCAAAGAAGCTACCAGGCTTCTTAACTACTACACATGGAATGAGAACACTGTTACATGTGCGCATTCTATTGGCCAGAGCCGATAGGCCAGCTGAGCCCATAGTTAAGAGGAGAAATAGACTCTACCCCTTGAAAGAGGAGAAACATGAGTGTATAGGGGAAGAAGTGATAGTAGTCATTTTTGGAAAGTAGAGCAGATATCTATCTATCTATAAATAAAATAAATATAATAAATACTTAATAATAAGATTAAAAAGAATAAATATAATTATATGTAGTAAATAAATATACATATTTAATTGAAGTATAGTTGACACAATGTTAACATTAGTTCAGGTGTACAACACAGTGATTCAATGAGTCTATACATTATATTATGCTCTCCACAAGTGTAGGTACCACCTGTATGGGGTGTGTTTTTTAGAAACAGTTTTACATTAAGCCTATCTTGGCTGGTATTTATGAACTTTGAATAAAAAAATGAGATGAAGCAAGCATGGGGCATATGCACATGCATATATATATTTTTAAATTTCCGCATCCTGAAGACAATCAATGTTTTCTCCTCTTTGACAATAAGGATTATATATCTCACCCTATTTACCTTTTTGCCCTGTCTACCAAGAAACTCAGAGCTAAACTGAATTATATTAACCTCATTTCATTTTCTTTTGATTCATGGTTTTGATATTCTCCTTCGTTTTACTTAACTGTTTTTGCCAATATTTCATTTGAGTATTTTGAGGAATAGCTACATACAAAATTCTGAAAATGAACCAAATACACATGCAGACTTCTTACATCTACTGAATAGTATAAAGAACTGTGCCTTCAGAATTAAATAATAGAGTTTCACATCCTTACCATTGCCTCTTGTCTTACTTTCCTTATTAATAAATTAGTTTTTGTAAGGTCTAACTGGATCATGCAAGTGCTAAATAAGTTGTAGCTATTAAAAATGGATCTTCAGACAAATGTGTGAATGTACAACTGGTGAAATTTGAGTAAGGTTGATGGATTGCATCAATGTCAATATCTTGAGAATGATATCTTGCCACACTTATGCAAGCTGTTACCATGGGGAAAAACTAGGTGAAGGGTACACAAGATCTCCCCATATTATTTCTTACAATTGCAAATGAATCTATAATTATCTCAAAAGTAAAAAAAAAAAA
>NW_023247450.1:0-2670 GCF_002007445.2 Ailuropoda melanoleuca | reverse complement strand
TCTTGCAGGATTGTGGTATCTATAGGTTAACTATTTCTTTGTCCTTTAGGGCAGCCAGGAGTGCCTGAGGACTGTCACGTACACCCCATGGTGGGGTGGGGGGTGTGGGGTGTCAGTTTCTGCTTTGTCCTCAGCTTGCCTTCTGTTCCCTCATCAAGAGACACACTTAAAATTTGCTTTAAGTACTTCTTTCAAGTCAGTAAAATAGAGAAAAAGACTGCTTTGGCCACATTTGAGGGTGACATCACCACAAAACATAAAGTCAGGATTTCTATTGCAGGAGTTAAAGACAACATAATATACCTTTGAGAACAAGTTTAAACCTTAGTAACTTAAGGTGAGAAAAACAAAGAACCATAATAGCTTAAAAGTAAGCAAGTCTTTGGTGATTCGGCCATTTTGTCTTACAAATCCAGTGAGCCAACCTCCAGCGCTCACAAGCTATTCATACATTCTCCAGACAAAATTAAGTTAGTATATGGAACACGGGCAAATAAAAGTTCTGTGAAATTGTTTCAGTTTCCTTATAATTTAATGTGACCTCTTATTTATGGGGGACTCCTATTTCTAATTCCATATGTTTTCTGTTTCCACAGATGTGAGTCTATACATCTTGTCGCCATCTCCATCATTTCCGGTAGCTAAATTATGTTGAGTTAAGCTAACAAAAGTTTTCGATGCTGTTTAATTTTCTACTTGCTAAATATCCAAGGACACAGGAGGAAAAGGAATATGTGCCTGGGTAAGACAAACCTGTGGATTCAATGAATTTAAAGAACATCCTTGGAAAGTCTCTTTATATTTAACATTCATGGAGTGAATGAGCAAATGAATGGATATGGAAATGAACTGATGTTTATGCAAACAATCAAGCAAACTACTCCATCACCTTTCTTCCTTTGGTTTTGCTTCCTCTGTCAGCTGGTTCTGAGCCCCTGCGCTTGGTGTTTTGTGCAGGACTGTTTTCCAAGTTGGCCTTAGTAGTTGGCGGAGCATCAGCCTGGGGTCTGCCATGGTTCCACCCAGCACTCAGCAGCACGTGCCCTTCCCTAACTGAGAGGGAGCGCGGCTGGCTGCTGACACCTAGACTCACAGCACAGGACCAGCCCCCGCCACGGAGCTTGGTCCCCAGTCAATCTAGCACCGGAGCAGTTGGCCTGTGGCCTTGCATCTCATCCCAGTGGTGACACCCAGTTCCACCCGGTTCTCAAATCGATGTTGCTTACTCAGCCATGGGCTGGTCAGCCCTCACATGGTAGGAGTGAAGCTGGTGAAAAGGCGACATGTCAAACACTTGGAGGAGAAAGTAGGCAAAGCTGTACTTAATAAAGAGGTTTAAAAAAAAAAAAAAGATTCCTATAACAGAGGGATGTATTTGAAGGAAGTTCTAACCAAAGATACCACTATCACTCCAAAGACTTGTGCATGAAGAAATATAGAATGAACCAGAAGTCACAGAGTTAGAGACACTTCAGAAACAGGGGTCTTAAAGGTCCAGCAGTTCAAAGCCCTCCCTACAGGTGAGGATGTCAGGAAGGCCAGATCCTGCCCAGGATCACATACTGTGTACGTGGCCGAGCGAGGGCGATGACTGTACATTAGTGTGCCACCTTGCAAGACACCCTGGCATACACTGTCTCCTTTATTCCACCACGCTAGCCCTGTAAATTCGGTATTTTTTATGATGCCTGTTCTACATCTAAGGAAACTACCTGTCGGGGATGCGATTTTGCCCTCCCACGACACAGAGTCCAGGAATCAGCTTGATGGCTTTCTACCCCTGACCCAGGTGTTTGATAATAAATCCATGCAAAGCTGCATGGAACCAAGTTTTGAGAATGATTTTGAGATCATTAAGAGAGGTAAACCATAACTTTGTAAAAAACAAAGAACATAAATATAGGGATAAATTTAAAACAACACTGCCTGAGCAATATAATAATAATTACAAATCACATTTTTATGAGCAAAATTAAAATACACTAATATCAATTACGACATATAACTTTGAAGGTAATAAATGGAGTTATATTGTTCTAAAGCCCATGTATTTTCTAGGAAGATAGTAAAAGTACTGATACTTTTTTAATCTTGATTATATGTATATAATTTTCAGTAATAATATATATTATATACAATATCATGTACTATATGTTATTTCTTTCAAGTTAACCAGTACAAGAATAAAGAGTATATGACTTTTTAACCAGCAGAAGGGAAAATGGAATGATAGAAATTACCCAATAGAAGGGACAAACAGAAAAAACACAGGATGGGCAAGACAACTGAAGGGTTAAATAAGATGGGAGATGAGACCGAGGCACCTAGTGGCTCAGTTGGTTAAGTGGCCAACTCCTGATTTCGGCTCAGGTCATGATCTCAGGGTTGGGAGATCGAGCCCTGCATCAGACTCCCTGCTCAGCATACAGCCTGCTTGAGATTCTCTCTCTCTGTCCCTTTCCCCACTCACACACTCTCTCTCTGAAATAAATAAATCTTTTTAAAAAAAGTTGGCGGATGAAACCTAATTATGTCAACAGTTGTTTCAAGTATAAATAGACTAAATGCTCCAGCTAGCAGCCACGCTTTGTCTGAAACCTCCAACTTTAATCCATTTATAAGAAAAACATCTAAATCATTAAAATACCTAAAAGTAGAAAGTTAAATTAT
>NW_023247449.1:0-2670 GCF_002007445.2 Ailuropoda melanoleuca | reverse complement strand
CTTCATGTTATCACTAAATCATGCATTGCTTTGTTTTTGACTTTCCTAAAATGGAATCATACTCTAGTCTTGCGTCTCGCTTGGTCATCAGCAGTGTGTTTGAGGCTCTTCCACGTGGATATGTGTAGCCATAGGTCTTCATTTGTCCTTCTATGTAACTAATATTCTATGATGTGACCATGTCACATTTTATGTATCCACCCTGCTCATGGACATTTGGGTTATTTCTAGGCTGCTTGAATAATTCTCATGGGAGTGTATGTAAAGGAGTTCCTAGCCTAGGTATGAACCTAAGTGGAATTGGAGAGCCATAGGGTGTGAGCTTTTCTAGGAAGTGATGGCTTGTTGCTAATGGGATTGCCCCAACTTACATTCACACCAACAGTACATGAGGGTCCCCAGTGCTTCATAACCTTTTTTCTTTTCTGTTAAGCTCTTAAAAATTGAAGTATAACAGAATCAGAAAAGTGTACAAGACATAAATATAAAGCTCGGTGAGTTATTACAAAGCAAGCATGTAGGTAACTACCACCCAAGTCAGGGAGAATTGGTAACACCCCAGAAGCTTCTCTTCTGCCCCTTCTCAATATTTACCTTCTCCCTCCTCCCCAAAGGTGATCACATCTCTGACTTTTAACACATTAGTTGTGTTTTACTCATTTTTGAAAACTGTGTAAACTGAATTCATTCAGTGTGTATTCATTTATATCTGTCCTCTTGTGTTCAGTTTTATTTTTGTGATAGTCACCCATCTTGTGTGGGGCTTTAGTTCATTTAATTTCATGGCTGTATAGCACCCCATTGTATATCCATTCTCCTGTTGGTAGACTTTTGAGTTTCCTATTTTTTTTGCTACTACAAAGGCACTACTACGATAATTCTATATATTTCTTGGTTCGGCACACACAAATTTCTGTTGCATATGGAACTACTAATGGAATCGTCATATTATAGGGTAAACATGTTGAACTTTTGTAGATAATGCCAGTTTCCCAGAAAGTTCTACCACATTGCTGCTCCACTGGCACTATTAAGAGTTGCTTTTGCTGCAAAGCCTCATGAGTGCTTGGTACTAGGTTTTAAGTTTTAACTATTTAGATGGTTGTGGAAATGATTTCTCATAGTTTTAATTTGCATTTTCCTTATCATAAAGAGGTTAAGCACATTTTCACTAGTTGTGGGCTATTTGGATATCTTGTGAAGTGCCTATGTATGTCTTGTGCTGATTTTTCTTCTGAGAATATATATATATTTTTTTTTCTTCTGAGAATATATATGTGTATGTATATAAAATATATATGTATATATATTTGTTATATATGTATATATGTACATAAATATATATGCATATAAAATATATATATATAAAATATGTATATAATATATATTTATATATACAAATATATGTATATAAATATATATATTTGTGTATATATACAAATATATGTGTGTATATAAAGATACATATTTTTTAAAAAGTGTATTGTTTACTGATTTATAGGAGTTAAAAAATATTCTACATAGTAGCCTTTTTCTTGATTATACATGTTAGTGAAATCTTTTTCCCGCACTGGGGCTCACCGTTTCACCCCCTGAATGAGATGTCCCAATGAGCAGAGGTCTTTGAGTTTAACGGCGCCCCCTCTGGAGCTGGGTGGCACCGCACCTGCTGCCGTCTGTCGGATTTACAAAGGACAGGAACAGGGCATGGTCAGACCACCTAGGGAAGCAGAACTTACTCGCTTTCCAACATGAACTTCCAAATTACAACCTTTCACGATTAACTTGTTCCCAGACTGAATACAAAAGAGGAGTGAGCTTTCAAACCAAACTGGGATTTTAAGAATAAACAATGTGTAGCTTATATACAAAGGTGCTGCCGCTTTAACCACCAGGGAGCATGGCCAGGTCTCCAGAGTAGAGCCCTTTCATGTCAAACAGGAGGATTAGCCTGGAGCACAGCTAATGGCTTGGGCTGCTTTGGCTCGGGTCCTGGTTCCCTTTGGCCCCCCGTCTGGGTCATTAGGCTGAAGTCTGCATTGAGGGCCATCAGGTGGGGGTGTTGCTTAGTAACATGCTGGACAGCTCAGCTCTGTGCTTTGTCCCTCATCGGGGGTGCTATGAATGTACAGGTGAGTGAGTGAGAATGTGGCGGGGAGAGAAATAGCATCTAATATTTGGATTTAATAATTTATTTTTCAGCGGAAGGTAAGATAGTACTCCTAGAACTTAAGAGAGCTATGGAGAAATCCTTGTATGTATTGAGAAAACTTTTTAAAAACCCCTTGTCCCTTTCCCATCAATATATTTGGTGACTTTTTTGAGCTTGTTGTTATGGTATCAAGAAGAGATATAATAACAGTGACTGTGACTTGAAAAAGAATGAAAGAAAGATAGGAATTGCATTTAAAGGGCCCATACAGTGCTGATCAAGATGAACAAAGATGCTACCTTTGTGTATATCACAGGGAAACTTTAGAACACTAAGGCTATAGAGGAAAGCCCGAAAGGCTTTAGAAAGACATTATTTTCTTAAAGCAGGTGTTTGAGTTAATCCCTCAGAAATACATTCTGTAAAGGGTGGATTAAAAATTATCTCTTCTTCTAGGGGCGCCTGGGTGGCACAGCGGTTAAGCGTCTGCCTTCGGCTCAGGGCGTGATCCCGGCGTT
>NW_023247448.1:0-2071 GCF_002007445.2 Ailuropoda melanoleuca | reverse complement strand
CAACATGGCCAGGAAGTAGAACACGGGTTGGTGTAGGCTGCTCTCAGCCTGGATCACGAACAGAATCGTGAGGTTTCCTATCAGTGCGATCACGTACACAGCACAAAAGGGAAAGCCAATCCACATGTGAACACTTTCCAGTCCTGGGATCCCCAGCAACAAGAAGGAGGAGTGATGAAACTGGGTGTCATTGGGGAGGGACATCCTGCTAGGTAATGCATAAATCCATGTTCTTACAGATGTGTGTTCACTAATCTGTAGGACCCCAGGTAAAACTCCGCAACGTTTTAAACCTAAGAAAAATAAAAACATTGTACAATTATGTACATTTTCTTCCTCAGTTAATTCACACAATTAAAGATATACAAGTAGAAATCCATATAAAGCAATATGGAGAAGTGAATTCTCAGTAAGAAGCCTTTGGAAGAAGTAATGCAGTAGATTGTAACAGAACATTGTACATAATATATTCATGTTTGTCAGCCTCTCTCTTTTCTTTAATTTGCAATAGTCTCATTGCTGGTATTGTGTTAAGATTTTGCCTTAATACCTACTTCATTAATTATCTTCTATCACATATATCTATCATTATCTATCTATCTATCTATCTATGGATCATATCTATTACCAACATAATTTACTTTCCATCCTGGCATATATAGGACTATGCCAGCCTCTGTAAATAGTTGTTTCTATTAGTTCCATTTGGTTAGATGGTAACACGTAGATTTTAACATGCAAGATGTGTAACAATGTCAATGAACACAGATTCATTAAAATGTAGTGTAAACTATTAAAAATAAGTCTATGGGATAGGAGTCAATCCATTTGTTAATATTCATTCATTCCTGTTACAAAAGAAGAAATAAATGTGGTCAAAACAGCAGCTGCTGCTATTCTATTCAGTAAGGTGCTATTTCTATGTTGTGAGAACCTGTGCACAATCAGCTCTAATCTTTATAAACACATGTAGAAAAATATAATTACCATATTTTCACTTATGGATCTGAACCTAGAATAGTTTAAGACACTTTCCAAATGCTTCAAATGCTTAGAGTTACAAAAGTACAGAAAGAAAGTAAAGAGGAAGTCATTACATTGAAATGGAAAGAGAATGGATAGTAAGGAAAAGCTAACTCATGCCTCAGTCATGTCAGACACACACAGCCACACACATATATATAATCTCTTTTAAACTCATATCCATCAGAATAAAAGACATCAGTATCTTCTTTATAAATCTGAGGCAGTCATAATTTTAAGAGTTTAAGATATGACAAATATATTGAAGAAAAGACTAAGTGGCATATTCTGAGTGAGCTGAATCTATCATTTTCTTTTCTTTTTATTTAAGATTGTATTTACTTATTTGACATATAGAGAGAGAACACAAGCATGGGGAGCAGCAGGCAGAGGATGAGGGAGAAGCAGGCTCCCCACTGAGTGGGGACCCTGGGATCATTACCTGAGCTGAAGGCAGATACTTAACTGACTGAGCCACCCAGGCACCTCCAAATATTTTCAAAGTTAACCAAACTGTTATATATTTTCATATGCCTTATTTATTGCATTTGTTAGAGAATTTTCACAGCATTTGGTCATTCATTACATGTAATTGTTTTGTAGTGAAACGTATCTTCTCATCATTTTGTTTCATTGGAGGATTCCAGGGGAGCACTACTAATAATGACCACAGTTTCAGTAAGACAATAGAGGTATTTACCAGACATTGTTGTATGGGAAGCAAAGCCAAGAAGAAGAGGGTCATGTCCATGATAAACAAGTACCAGAAGGAGTAGTACTATATGGATGAAAAGCTGGTAGTCTAGGAAGAAATGGTAGACTTTTGAAAAGAAAGGAAGCTAAAAACAATACATGTTATTTGTAGAAGACACTGCAAAATGACCATAAGAATAAAGTCTTCTTCGGTAATGTTCTGGGCTGGTAATGGAATAGTGAATACTCTAAAAAGGCATGATGTGAACAATGCAAGGATAAAAAGGCTTAATTTTCTGATCTATCAACGTCAGTAACGTGCCAATGGCAGATACTTTTATTAAATTTTTTTTTT
>NW_023247447.1:0-2667 GCF_002007445.2 Ailuropoda melanoleuca | reverse complement strand
GAGAGGCCTGCACCCCCCGGAGGGTGAGAGAGAGGATCTGAGCCCAGCTGCAGATGGGAGGCAAGCCCAGGCAGGTGTCCAGGCTGAGCAGGGCTGTCCACAGAATCCCGCCCACACAGCTGCCCTCCCCACCAAGCACAGACATGTGAGGATCAAAGCCCAGTTGCCTGGCATTGGTCTGCCCAAGCTGGCTCTCCCTCCTGCCCACCTCCAGGCCTCATTCCTGCTGTCTGGGACTGCACCGTCCTAAAGGTGTGGCCCTTAGGCTCCCATTTCCGGCGTTCCCAGGCTAACCCGCTTAGTCCCAAGAGAGGCTCAGGCGTGGGCAGGCAGCTTCATGGGGCGGGTTTCAAAGCGGGGCTGTTTATCAGTCTGTTGCCAGTGATGCGAGGGAAGCTGACAGCCATGACTTCCGGCAGAGTCAAGTACCAGGGGCTGTCCTGCTTCACCCCACTTGAAATGATCACTGCCCCCAAAGACCATAGCCGCCTGGCTGTGTTACATGGATTTCACTGGAAGCCCAGAAAAAGAGAAAATGTGCTTACAAATGCCATCTACCAACCCAAAGCAGACCAAGAAAGCTGTTCACCTAGCACATCTCTGAGAGTACCCAGCTCCCTTGGCCACGGGGTGGATAGGGCTGCAGAGGGCACTTGGCAGGCCCCCTACAATGGTGGGAAGGCCCTGATGGGAGGGCGTGGGGTCCTCAGACCCTGCGTGAGGGTGTTTCTGGTTGGGCCCCAGAACCATTGAACTCTCAGGGCTTTAGCAGAGGAAGCCCCTCTCCCTTGCCTCCCCTCGCCTGGAGAACGTGGCAGAACCTGGCTAACAGACACCGCGTGTTGGCTCAGGACAGCGTGTGGAGGGGACTGATGGGTGCTCGGGCGGGGGAGGGGAGAGTGAGTCACCGTGGGAGCTCGTCCAGGATTTGGAATTCTGAAGCTGCTCCTTAGTCAGCTGGGGAGGCTCCGTGAAGCTTAGAAAAGTGACGGTGATCGTAAGGAGTGGCCGTGCCAGAGCCCCCTTGTCAGAGCAGGAGGAAGGGCCAGAGGCTACGGAGGGTATGGGGTGGGGGGGTCAGCTTTCTAAGAAGCCTGGTGGTGCCTGTCCTCCCGGCCAGGGCTGGCAGCTGGAGACACCCCCCAGGCGTGAACGGGAATCATGGATCCAGAGAAGCACAAGCAGGTGGGGTGCCGAGCTCTTGGAGATGAGGGGGACGTAACCACTGTCCTGGGCAGCAGGGTCAGCCTGGTAAATGGTGTAGACCACAGGATCCCCGGTGCTGGCCCACGGGTCTCTGTGCTCCTGGAGTTGAGGTCTGTGCAGTGGGCAAACCTCCACTTACAGCTACCATTATTAAAAAATATATATATATATATATATATCAGGTGTTGTAAGCCACAGACTGATGGCTTTCCCCGCCACCAAGCAGGAAAATGACGATCCCGTCCCAATTTCCAGACCTTAGTCGGTTTACAGACCCAGGTCCCATTTTTTGAGTTTTCTGGAAGAAGGTGGTTGAGAAAGGTTTGAAGTTAGAGCAGAACCACCACGGGGGTTTGGGAACACCCAGGGCTGAGGACGAATCACAGGAAGATCGCAGCCTGCACTGCTGATGTCGGGCAAGAGCTGCTGTGCACAGCAGGTGGGGAAGCACTCAGCAACAACATCGTGAGCACTTCAACATTCAAGCAGTCGATTCAAGCAGACTCTCGTGATCCTGTCGGCAGGTGAGAAGGAGACCCCGAGAGGTGGATGGGAGCTGCCCAAGGTGTCAAGGCCAGCTCTGCTCCAGCCTCAGGCATGTGCTAGGGGCTCAGGAAAGGTGGGCTAGGTGGATGCTGGGCCCTGAAGAGATGTGAACGGTGGCCATGTAAAGGAATGCACATCTTGATCTTGGAAGACAGCAGAGAAAGCCGTGAGCATCGTGTCTCTGGAGTGGATGGAGCAGGACGAGGCTGCAGGTGCAGATCAGCTGGCCCGACAACGGGGGCACAGGTAGGGCGAGCACGACCGGGGGAGGCAGGCGTGCCCTGGCGAGCGGGAGGCCCATGCCTGTGCCCAATCTTGCTCCCAGCTCCACGGATGCAGCCTCTTCTGGAGTCTCCCTGACATTTGGAAATCTCTGGGCCCATAACATCGTCTCATGGAACTCTCGATGCCATCCAGTAATTTAGAGAGCCGCGGGGGCCTTGAACCTCACGAATTTCTAAAGAAAAAGAGGGCATTTGCAAATGAGGGCATTACCCCCTTCACCAAAGAGAAGATCGAGGAACAGAGGTTAATTGATTTTCTCTCAGGTCTCAGTGAGAGTTAACTGCCTAACTGGATAAGAAAATTCACTCTAATGACTTTACGAGTGATGCGCTCTGCGTCTGCCCCCTGGCGCCTCACGTCCCTGCGACACGCCCTCCGTCTGCCCTCCACATGCCCTGGCCAGTCCTGCACCCACACTCTCTGCTGGTCACCCCACTGGGAGATCTTGCTCCCGTCTTTAGGCTGATGGAGCTCCTCACAGATGCCACTCCACCTGGTCCTGGGAATAGCCCACGTGATAGGCTACGTTTGCAAACAGCTGACACGCACAGAGCACTATGCACAGGGTTCTCCCATAATGGTGAGTATAGGTGGGTGTTGCCCTGGTCACCCAACCCTGGTCACCCAACC
>NW_023247446.1:0-2667 GCF_002007445.2 Ailuropoda melanoleuca | reverse complement strand
CCCGGCCAGCCGGTCCCTCCCCGTCGGCTTCCTTCGCCGCCCCCGCCCCCCCCTCCGAAAAGCCCTTCGGCTCCAAGAGGACTTCACTCCCGCACGCCGACCTCCCGGCAGCTGCCCTGCCTTCTCGGACTCCTCCGTCGTTGCTGGTCCAGCTCCCTCAGCCCGCCACCTCCTCACCCCGGTCCGGGGATCCCCGGAGGCCGCCTCCCACACGTCCCCCCGGAGACGCCCTCTCCTTGTGCGCCCGGGACTTGGTGAAACTTTGCCGGCGCCCGCGGTGAAATGGATTTACTCCGAGGCGTCTTGCTCCGGCTCCTGCTCCTGGCTTCCAGCCTCGGACCCAGCGCAGTATCTCTCCGAGCAGCTCCCCAAAAACGAGGTAACGCGCTCGGCGCGCCCGGGGACAGCACGCCAGGAGCGCCCGGTCGCGGTCCCTGGCCGGACGCCGAGCGGGCGACGCGCCGCCCCTCTCTCGCCTGACCGGTGGCAGTTTCACTGGGTTCATCTCAGCCCGGAGCTGAGAAAAGACGCGAACCTCGCCCTCCCCGCCCCCCAGCTCAGGCGGTTCCAGGGATGTTTGTTTGTTGAAAGAATAATCTATTTTCCAGACACAGTAGAGGTGGAGGGCTGTGTATTTGAGCACAGAGAGCTGAGAGTAGGGGCAGCGATCATGCTGTCTCAATTACAGAGGATTGCAACTGTGCAAGAGAAGTCAAACAGCTTCTCCTGTGTCTCTAAACATCTTTATTGAATTCATATTGTCCAGAGCCCAGCCATTTCCCGTTAAATGTCTGAAGATTTGCCTCGAGTTCCCTCTGCCCATCTCTGGTCCTGCCCCGGCACTGTGTAGGGATGTGGCCTCTGCTTTTAAGGATGCTTTCCACTCCGGGGCCCTTTTCTCAAAAAGGAGTGCCTGATGGGTTAATGTTACCGTGTTTTGAACTCCGGCCTTTCTTTGCTGGGCAATTTAAACAAAGATGTATGGTGTTGTTGGCTATTACAAAGAACTGGAGAGAACCGGGAACACAGTAACTTGGCTTTTTCTCTAGTTACACTGGTAAAAGTTCTTTGTGTATTTTTGTCTACTTTGATTTGGTCTGTGTTGTGAGATTATTCAAAGTACAGCGTTCTAGACAGTAAAGTTCTAAACGTTGTTGCCGGAATAACGATTTTTATTCTACTTTGCTAAGACTGTATTTTGAATGTCAAAAAATTTGTGTTTTTCTGGGGGGTTTTTGTTTTTTGTTTTCTCGTTTACTTTGTAAGCGAGGTTGTCTTATGGGATTAATTACATCTTAAGAACAATGGAAAGCAATATAACTTTATTTGAATGCAGTCTACAAAAGTCTGCAGAAAGTCCAGTTTATCTTCACAAATAACCATTCTATGAAAAAGAGACAAACCAGGGAAATTTATCAGAGGGCGACGAAAATAATCTTGGTGGGTTCCCATATGGCTGCTTAAATATTTTCACTGCTCAAGGATCTCTTCATTTGGAAATATGACTTGTTGCCTTTCAGCTCTGGGGGACACCCTCACTCTTCAACCTGTATCTATTGCTACCTGCCTTGAAATTTAGAGTCATTATCATAATCTGCAATACACTTAAATTATGAGCTAGAGCCCCTGTTCAATTCATTTTGGAGATGATAGCAGCAGTCCAAGGCAATATTATATTAAATTGTTTCTCACATGCACGCATACACATATCTTCAAGGATTTCAGGAAAGGGCTTTTTTCTAACTTTCCTCCTTAAGATAAGCACATCATGATCAATTGTATTTTGTGGATTTATTCACATAAAACCATCTAGTCACAATTTTTTAGTGATGCCTATTGTATCTATAGCTCTTAAGCTTAAACATTGTGTGTAATATTCTTTTAAGGATAGATTTCAATCCATGTAAGCAGAATATTTTTAACAGCATCTCACAAAAAGCCTACTGTATATAAAACTGCTCATATGGTTCATCGTATTTCCTTTTTTATTTTTTGTAGCTTCTCTCCTAAAAATATTTCCTACCTGGTTCATCCAGGGTCTCATTCTGATACTCATGCCATGAATATGCCATGTTGGCCTCTGGTTTTATTTGAAGCGTGGATAGGGTTTTGATAGTGGAAACTCTACCTTTTAAATATTTTGGCATCTTAAATACATCAGATTTGAGGTAGAAGGGATGTTTGGACTAGGTTCAGCCTAGAAGAGCTTTTCATTACTTTATAATTTTCTCTAGACACTGGCTTTCAGGTTGGAAAGCTGCTCAGATTAAAATGACAGCTACTTCATAAACTTCAGGGGAAAATTTCCTCCTGGGCTCATTTACATCCCTTGGAAAGACTAGTTTTTGATCCGGAAAATTGGTCCAGATTAAAAACTGAATGTGCCCTGCTTGGCTCTGATGTGAACAGCAACCAGCTAATTTATAATCTTCCCCAGACACCAGCAAATCCTGCTAGGATCCATATAGGACTTTCTTTGTACCTCGTTTCCTCAATAGAAATTGGTCTGTGAGCAGTACTTTGAAGGGAGCAGGGCCACCATGTAGGCGTGCTGGAACAGTCCTGTTTTCTTTGGATGACCCTGTCTGTCTCCTAATGCTCCTAAAAGATGGAGAAGACTTGGATTGAAAATCAACCTGAAAATTCCCCATCTGCACCTAGCTCTGG
>NW_023247445.1:0-2666 GCF_002007445.2 Ailuropoda melanoleuca | reverse complement strand
AAAAAAAAAAAAAAAAAAAAAAAAAAAAAAAAAAACCAGACAAAATTCACCCAAAAAGCTGTGCTGTTAAAATTCTATACAACTTTGGGGGAACATAAACAGTGTGCCTTGAGACTTTTTTTTTTAAAGGACAATGGTGAAACCATTGGGGGGGGTGGTGATGGAAGTGAAATGGGAGCATTCCATCCTGGTAGGAAGGAGAATTTCATTATTGGCATTATTGGGACATGATGATAATAAAAAAATGGGCCAATTTTCAGTTGGCTTTATTAATTGTTTTTAAACTCTGTTGACAATGCACTACTTTGCTCTTTGCAGAGCACTGTCCTCCTTCCCCCTGCCTCCCCACTCAGCTGAAGAGACAAAGACCTATAGTTCTCTACTTGGGGGGGGGTGCAATTTTAACCCTAAGGGAATCTCAGCAACGTCTGGAGACATTTTTGGTCATTACGACTCAGTGGGGAGGTGCGTGTCCTACTGACATCTAGTAGGTAGGGGCCAGAGATGCTGCTGAATGCCCTACAATGCACAGAACAGCCCCACAACGGAGAAATATTCAGCCCCCAAAGTCAACGGTGTTGAGGTTGAGAAACCCTGATATACACAGAGATGCTCGTTGAAGCATTATTTCTAACCAAAATCTTGGAAATAATCTTTATTACCCAAAACAGACGTCCACAGGATGTACTTTGCCACCAAATTTCCAAATATAATTTCATTATGTATGAAAATCCTCACAGTTTAATATTAAATGAAAAAAAGAGGCGTCTAAACTCTATATACAATGTGATCCCAATTTTGGAATGACAAATGCATACATACACACAACACATATACAACACAAGAAACAGGCCTGGGAAGTTACCAAAAGGCCAACCATAGTTATCTCTAGATGGTGAGAAATAAATGATACTTATTTTCTTCTTTGTGCTTATCTGCATCTCCCAAATATCTTACAGTAAGCATGAAATAATTTTCTAATAATAATATAATAACTGTCAAATATCTTAGTAGTTTGAAACACAAGCCAAACTTAACAAGGTAAAATATAACTGGACTGCGAGACGTGCACATATAGGTTCAAAGCTTCAATTATCAAAGGCCGAAGGAGGATGGTCTTGCTTATGACCAGTCCATGTATAAATTGTGTCAGTCAACTGAAGCTTAAAATAAAACAGGAGAGGCCTGATGGGATTGCTAAAAGAACTATGGCAAGCCCACAACAGCTTAATAAATTAAGATTGTACCAGGATGGGGTAGGTAGCAGTCCTCAGTAGGGCAAATGTGGCCCTCAGGAGTGCTTGAATGCAGTCCACATGGCATATTTTAGGGTGACCACTGAAAACCTGAAGCAGGTCCAGATGAGAGCAATCAATAAAGCGAGGGGTTTGGGAATAGTGTTGTGTGACAAAAGGGTGAAAGAGATAGAGATGTTTAGTCTGATGACAAAACACTTAGGAGAAAAGTGAGTGTTGTCTTCAAATATTTGGCGGGCTGTCACATGGAAGAGGGACAAATGTGCTCTGCGTGGGCCCAGACCACAGAGCTAGCACTAAGCACTGAGATGAACTGGTAACTTATCTTCTTTCACATAATTTCCAAATAAAAAAGAAAACTCTTCTAAATCTAAGAGTTGTCTGAAAATAGGGTGGCTAACTTGGGACGTCATATGGTCCCCATCAGTGATTTAGTGACAGTGTGTCAGGGTTGGTGTAGAGTGAACAGAGAGCCGAGAAAAGGAGACAGTAGTGTTGCTGCTAATGTGTTCCCAACACCTAGTGCTCAATGCATGAAGAAATGCATAGTAGCCAACATTCACTGAGTGCTTTCCATGGCCATGTGCCAGGAACGGTGCCAAGTGCTTCCCATGATCTAGCGTGTTCCTTTCAACTTAACATCATTTCCCAGATGAGAAAATGCAGACTAGAGTAAGTTGAGGACCGTGTCCAAAGCAACAGCTAATAAACTTATCAAGGTCTATAGCAATGCTAATAATGGCAAGAGTAATTACCATCATCGTAACTGCAGTAGCAAACACCTGTATAATGCTTGCTATAATCAAACATAGTTCAAAATGCTACACCTGTATCCCCATTTTATAGACGCACCTTGGGAGGGTTGAGGATCTTGTCCAACGCCAGAAATGTGTCAAATTCTGTACCAATGCTAATCATGGTAATACGCATCAGCATCATTATATTAACTGCAGCTGCAAACACTTGTGTAGTGCTTCCCATGTGTTACACGCAGTTCCAAATGCGGTATCTAATAAACTCGTTCAATACAACTTCTTCTTTTTATCCTTATTTTACAGATGAGGAAGTATAGACTTGGGGAGGTTGAAACCCCTGCTCAAGGTCACACAATTCACATGCAGCAGATCTGGGTTTTGAAACCTGGTATATTAGACTCCATAATGGTATCAGTAACAGCTACTAATAATTCTCATTGGCATCACTGTTATAGCAGTAACGGCACAGACACTTATATAGCACATACTATGTGTCAGGGACACACAACAGCCCTATCAGGTAGGGTGCTAATTTTGTGTCAGCTTTGAGGGTGATTTTGCATGAGATTAACACATTTTTTTTAAAAGATTTTATTTATTTATTCGACAGAGATAGAGACAGCCAGCAAGAGAGGGAACAGAAGGAGGGGGAGTG
>NW_023247444.1:0-2664 GCF_002007445.2 Ailuropoda melanoleuca | reverse complement strand
CTCTGTGAAGGATTGCAGGATGACCTTTGATGTCCATGACTCCCACCTGCTGTGGCCCCCAGCCACCGCCCTACGTGACCATTATCAGTTCCTACCTGGTTGCCAGCAGTGTCCTCCCAGCTTTTGAGAAGAGCTCCACGTGCCGAGCCCGGCACGCCTTCTACCGCTTCCACCACGCTGCTTTCCGTGGCACATGTGCCATGGCACATGCGCTGGCACTCCCTCCAGACGTTGCTTGTGCTGCCTGGTCCGAGTTGCCCCCTCTCACGGCCTCTGTCAAGCCCCCAAGCACCTTTAAGTCTCTTGTTCTTCAGGATCTAGCTGGAATGCCACCTCCTCCATGAAGCCTTCCTTATCCCCGTCCCCTCAGAATTGGCCCCTCCTTTCTCTGAGTGTTGTTCTGTCTTTCCCACAGCACTGGTGCTCCTCGTGGGCAGGAACGGTGTTTGTTTATCCTCTTATCCTTCTGCCCAGTGTTTACTCTGCCCAGCAGCTTCATGTGGCAGAGGGCTGCATGAGTCGGTGGACTTCTTCCTGTCCTGGGTCAGGGCTCCCCATTGCGGGCAGTGCATATCCTGTGTCATGGCAAGAATGTGGACATGAACATCAGAAGACTTGGGATCAAGTCTGCCATGTGAGTGACAGTGGGCTAGCCTGACAACCCGGTCTACCTGCGGACCTTTTGTGGGTCTCTGATCAGCCATGGACCTGATGTTCTATCCAGCCAAAGGCGTTTACAGCTTTATTCTGTCATAGTGGTCAGCAAGATCTGGGTTGGCTGCTGGGCTTGGCTGGGCCCCTTCCTGCCAGGGATGGGGCCCTGGGATGTTGTGATCCCCTAGACCAGGAGAGAGGTGAGCCCGAACTCCAGACCCCTGCCTCCTGCTTGCTTGGGGCTGGTGCACAGGGCACGGTCTTCGCTCGGGCACTCTTGGGGATGAGGGGCTACTCGATGTCCTGGGCAGGCAGGGCCCGGGTTTTCCTTAGAGACTGCTAATGAGTGCGTGGATCACAGCGGGTCTTCTCCGTCCTACTATAAATCTTTTTTTTTTGACATTTTCTAGTCAGATGAAATTCACATACTCTAAAACTCGCCAGTTGAAAGTACACAATTCTGTGATTCTTGGCGCACTTGCTATGTGGCATGACCGTCACTGACATCTACCTCCAGAAAATGTCCAGAACCCCAAGAAGAAACCTCACACCTATTTGTAGTCAATCCCAGCTCCCCTGTCCGGCTAGTCCCTGCAACGGTGTCTCCTCTCCGCTTCTACGGATTTGCCTCTTCTGGACATTTCTCCTAACTGGGACCTCAGCAACGCCTGATGTCGGATTCAGCCCTTGTCCACCTTAGAATTCCGAGGCGGGGAGGCCATGGAGACAGAATGCTCCCAGCAATCGCCCTCCCTTTCCTGAAGTTATAGTTGTGCACGACGGTAAGCTTTGCAAACTGTAATTGTCTGAAAAGCACACTCAGGCCTTTGGGTGGTTTACAGCCCTTGGCAAGGGAACGACACAGCCTGGGTCCTTGTGTGGATCAAGCCCAGCGCTCTGGCTCGGCCACGTGACTCAGGTGCCACCAGGGGCGATCCTGCCCGGCCTCCCCAGCCTCTGTGAGGGACCCTGGGCTTCCTGCAGGGAGCTGGCGGTGGCTCTTGCGGGTGTCTGGGGCATGAGGCCGTGCAGACATCTGCTTTGGTTGGCGGAGCCGCTGGGCACAGACTGCTTCTTCCTGGGCATCTGGGTGGATCACGGGGAGGCGTTCACCGTCTGTTCAGGAGGGGCTGGTGAGCAGAGAGCGCTCCTGACTCCACGCGCCTTGCTTTCCCACCTGGGTACCGAGGGCGCAGATCCGCCTGCCCGGACGAGGAGGGTTTGATTGTGCAGCATCTGGACGTGACGAGGGGTGATTCAGGCGGGCGGGTGGGAAGGAGGGTTCTCACCCCACGGGAGTCCCTCCTGCAGACGGAAAATCACCAGCTGTGCTCACTCTGCTATCGGCAGGAGGAAGGACTTGCTCACTCGATCAGTGTGGCAGGAACGTGCTGGGAGGCGCAGGGGAGAAGGGAGCCAGGGAGAGCAATTCCACGAGGTTCCTGTTGGTCCACGGACGCCCCTGCCTGACGGTGTGCCGTCTCCAACCCCTGTGTGTTCATTCATTTGCCAGATATGTATTCAGTCCACACTGCACTCCAGGAGCTCTCAGGGCTCCAGAGACACAGCGATGAGCAGATGCGCAGACAGGTGTCCTTGTGCAGGTCACAGGCCGGTGGGTGCAGGGCGGCAAGGGAATGATTGCTCCGCTGGCGTCGAGGCTCGTTACGAGAGCGTGTCAGAGCGGGTGGGGTCGGGGGCATCCGGAGAGCCTTCCCGGGGTCCCTCGGGGTCCGAAGGGTGAGCAGGGGGTACACCTCCCTGAAGTCCACATTCTCAGACCTGAAAGAAAGCCAGGAGGGGGGACTGGAGGGAGGAAAGGGCCTGTCTGCTTAGGGTCTTATAGGCCTCGCGGGCCCCCTCCCGCCTTGTTCTCCTTAGAGCAATGGGCAGCGCCTAGCTTGGCAGCAGCACGGCCGGATTTGTATTTGAAATGACTGCTCAGTGGGTTAAGCGTTTCACTTCAGCCCAGGTCATGATCCCAGGATCCTGGGATCGAGTCCCGCATGG
>NW_023247443.1:0-2663 GCF_002007445.2 Ailuropoda melanoleuca | reverse complement strand
TATTATTATTATTATTATTATTATTATTATTATTATTACTATTCTAAACTTTAGACTTTTTCCTCCACAGGAACTAGTATTTTCTTACAATACTGGATAAATTAAGGTATTGCAGCTTCAAGAAATTTTATCTTTTGTAAATATTGCATGTTTTTTAGCTCATATGTTGTGCTTTGTTAAATTATTCCCTATCAAAACTGTTACTAAACTGTTGACATTATTTAACTTCTGTGGAGAAAGGCCCTTCAAGATTTATAGAACTGGGCTTCCGAGACGTAAGCCATCCAAGGTAGGTCATTTAATGCTGTTCCCAACTTTGCAGAACTAATGGGGGCTGCAGATGTTAGTTTGGAATACTTAAATATTAGAAAGCATTTATTTTGGCTTCATTTCTTATTTTTTTTGAAGAAAATGCTTTCAAAGGTTTCCATCGCAGTACTCAGTATATACATAATAGAGTATTAAAAACTGTGAGTAATGCATGTTTCTCATAGCATTCTGCTTGAATTTCTGTATACATTCACTTCTAATTCTCCATGATGTTGGCAAAGTGACATTGAAGTTGTTTGATAAATCTCTGTGCCTGTACAGCATACGAAAAGTTTTGGATTGAATACTGATAAAATAATCCCTTGTTTTTTCTCAATGCTGCATTGATTAAGTCTCCTGAAATTCATCTTGATTAATTTTACCTTTTTCCTTTATCTGTCTTTTTGATTTATATTGAATAACTATTTTATACATGTTTTTGCCAGGTGATTGATTCATCATTTGATAGAAATGTTTGCGTTAATCCTTTAGAAAGGCTTTCCTGTGTATGTATTTAGTTTTCGCTGGCTAAGGAACGCCTTGCAACTATTTAAACCAGTGGGAGCACATAATAAAATTGAATTTATGTCTTTGTATAGAAAAATGTATATATGCAAAACATTTGGTATTTAAAGTTTTTGTGTAGTACTTCAGTTACCTAATGATATTGAATAGCTTCTCATTAATACCTTGACATGCCCATTAGAAGCTTCTAACTATATGGAAGTAGATTATAAATTAATATAAAAAGGAGGTTTTCTGCATCTAAAATAGTTAGCACTGGAACTTGCTTTCCACACATACGCTGTAATCTCTAATATGTTTTTTCCTAGGTGATGCTGTCAGATAATGGCTGATGTGGCTCGATGCTTCATCTCAGTCTTAGTTTTATGATGTGTTTTGGAGAGGGCTGTTTTCTGAATTTTACAGGTCCTTCAGGCCCTATGATGGTATGCAAGAGACGAGTTTGACAAAATAAAGGGCCTCATATACCCATTGTCAGAAAGTACTTGCCATTAGATTAAGATCTTGTAGACCAAAATTTCGTTTCACTGTTTAAACATACCTAACTTACCCCTCTGGTTAAGTCAGGCATTTTAGTTCCCTTTACAGTTTTTTAAAGTTCTTGGTAGTCATAAAATGAATTGTGACTGATTTTTAGTTTTCGTTTTGTCTTTATTTTTTTTCCTCATCCTAGGTCGGGTCACAAATCTTCGAAGAGTGACATATGTTGTTTTAGATGAAGCAGACAGAATGTTTGACATGGGTTTTGAACCACAGGTAATCACTAAATGTCTTAGTGTTTTGAATTGTAAAATAAACCTTGTAACTGCCATGAGAATGAAATGTTCGTATGGGGTCTGAAATTCTCACATTTTTGTTGTGCTGTAATATAATAAGTTGAGGACATATGGAATTGAAATAGATATTTATGTTTTGAGTTCCTCATAAAACTGGTTCAGAAGGTATTTGTGCAGGCTTTCCCTATTAGTCTTTTAAAACCATCATTGGTAGAATTGGAGTGCTGATAATAGAAGCTTAAGCTTTCGTATTTTATAGTTTTCTTTGTCCTTTTTTAAAGTATTTTATATATGTGTATACATATATATATGTATATATATACACACATATATATGTTTTAAAAAATATATATATATATGTATACACACATATATGTTTTAAAGATTTTATTTATTTGAGAGAGAGTGAGAGCCTGCGCATGAGAGGGGGAAGGGTCAGAGGGAGAAGCAGACTCCTTGCTGAGAAAGGAGCCCTATGCGGGAGTCAATCCCGAGACTCCAGGATCATGACCTGAGCGGAAGGCAGTTGCCTAACCAACTGAGCCACCCAGGTGCCCTACATATATATATATTTTTAAGATTTTATTTATTTGAGAGAGACCAGGAGCAGGGGGTGGGGTAGCGGGAGGGGGAGAAGCAGGCTCCCTGCTGAGCAAGGAGCCGGATGTGGGACTTGATCACAGGACCGTGGGATCATGACCTAAGCCGAAGGCAGATGCTTAACCAACTGAGCTACCCAGACACTCTCATTGTCCTTTCAAATAAATTCTTTTATTTCATGCTTTTAATTACCTCATGATCAATATAGCACGTGCTGTTTACATTCTCCAAATGTAAAAAACGAAGGCCCAGAGCATTTGTCTACTTTAGATTTTCATATTCCTCATACACACTTTTTGCTTAGATACAAAATTTCAGTGCTAAAAACTTAGAGGGACACATGTTAGGAGGTGGTGTTTTAATTTTTTTTAATTTTTATTTATTTTTTTAAAAGATTTTATTTGACAGAGAGAGACACAGTGAGAGAGGGAACACAAGCAGGGGGAGTGGGAG
>NW_023247442.1:0-1034 GCF_002007445.2 Ailuropoda melanoleuca | reverse complement strand
TAGTGTTGTATATATATCTATGAGGTCCAGCTCGACGAGTATGGCATTCAAAGCTCTTGTTTCTTTGTTGACTCCCTGCTTAGGTGATCTATCTATTGCTGATAGTGGAGTGTTGAGGTCCCCTAGTATTAAAGTATTTTATCTATATGTCTCTTTATTCTGGTTAAGAGTTGGCTTGTGTATCTTGCTGCTCCCTGTTGGGGGCATAGATATTTATAATTGTCATATCCACTTGTTGGGTTCATCCTTTAAGAATAATATAGTGCCCTTCTGTATCTCTAACTGTAGCCTTTAGTTAAAAATCCCATGTGTCTTATATGAGAATTGCTACCCCAGCTTTCTTTTGAGGTCTGTTGGCATGAAAGATGGTATTCCATGCCTTTACTTTCAGTCTGGATGTATATTTAGGTTCAAAATGAGTCTCTTGTAGACAGCAAATGTGTAGGTCATGTCTTTTTATCCAATTTGCAGCTCTGTGGCCTTTTATGGGAGCATTTAGGTCATTTACATTGAGACTGATTATTGAGAGATATGCTTTTAATGATGCCATGTTGCTTGTAAAGTCTGTGTTTCTATCGATTGTGACTTTCTGTTCTGTATCACTCTTGGGGCCTTTTTACTTTAATAGAACCCCCCTTAATGTCTCCTGTAGGGCTGGTTTCGTGGTTACGGATTTGGTCAATTACTGGCGATTCTGGAAGGTCTTTATCTCTCCATCAATTCTGAATGACAGCCTTGCTGGATAAAGGATCCTTGGCTGCATGTTNGACAGCCTTGCTGGATAAAGGATCCTTGGCTGCATGTTCTTCTCTGAAAGAGCTTTAAAAATGCCCCCCCAGGGGCTCCTGGGTGGCACGGTCGTTACGCGTCTGCCCTTGGCTCAGGGCGTGATCCCGGGGACCTGGGATCGAGCCCCGCATCAGGCTCCTGCTCCAATGGCAGGGAGCTGCTTCTTCCTCTCCTACTCCCCCTGCTTGTGTTCCCTCTCTCGCTGGCTGTTTCTCTCTCTGTCAAATAAATAAATAAAATCTTTA
>NW_023247441.1:0-2661 GCF_002007445.2 Ailuropoda melanoleuca | reverse complement strand
CCGGTAGCCGGAAACCCGTACAGGAACCTCTGGAAGCCTGCTTCCTAAATTCATTCCCTTCCGTCAGCCACAGATTTATGTAGTGAAAGTGCCTTGCATCTGGGGTGCCTTTGGGGAAAAGAAAGATTGTTTTTCTGCCATTCTTTTTTCTTAGCTTTGCATCTCAAGAGACACTCCGGCTGCCCCAAATTATTCCAGATGATTTTGCAAAGGTGAAAAGTCGTCTTTGTCTTTCACAAATGTGAAGAGCAGTTATTGATAACTCATGTAAAAAAAACTCTTTGAAATATATAAGGGTGGCAAAGATACTTTTGAGAATGTTAAAACAGGAAATTGCTAAAATATGCATGATGTTCACCCCCTCCAACCTGGGGTGATTAATAAATGAAGATCCAAAAGTATTAATTTGACTAGCGCTGCACATGTACAGAGAGTATTGTTTTCTTTTTACGACTCAGGTAATCTGAGGGTAAATTTACCCTGGCTGGTAAATTTATGGTCGTGATACATATACAGCAAAATTGTGTCAGGATTTTAAACCTAAGTTCCTGGTTTTGTAACCAAAGTAGCACTTGTAATTAACGCTGGAATATATTCCTTTTTTCCAGAAGGTTCATTGTATATGTACCATCACCGAGTTGACAACATAACTCGTTTTATTTTGTTCTTGCTTAATCTGTGGTCTTATCAGTTTAAATTGATAATCATCTACCTTCTCAGTGTATATTCTTCGAGTCTTTCTGCTCAGTAAAACATAGACCTCTTTGTTTCATTACTTATTTTTTATCCCTTCTATTCATATGCAAACCCTTGTAATGTTTTCCTGTTCGGCTCCTAAGACACCCCTTGAGCACCTGGCCCCAAGTTTATTACCTTACGCCTGGGTGGCTTGTCCTTTCTCTATGGGTAACTCAAGAGATAACTTCTGTGCTAGCTTTAGTCTTAAACATTAGGACTTACTGCTTTAGATATCAGTATTCCAAAGGTTACTCTTATATCTGCGAATAAGAGCATTTCTGGAATGCTCCTCTTTTAAAATAAGTCACCTGCCCCATAATTGATCTTTCTAAACTTTCCACAAATACTTGTGTTGCATCGATTTTAAAAAGTCTTAAAATGCAAAACATCATTTTCTTCACAGTAAATTCCAGTAGTAGCATTGATAAATGGTGTGTTTCACATCTGGAAAAAGCCCATCTGTAATCTTAGGATATTTGCATCCTAACATGTTCCAGAAATGAGAAGAGTTGTGTCCCTCGTGGTGATTGTTTCCCCTAGGGTACCCTGTTATCAACCCCTCTATCCTTCTACTTTCCCTCTCTGGCCTGGTTTAGAGCAAGGTCTGGAAATGGAAGTGGGTTCATGAAGAAAGATCGAGCATCCTTGTGGGTGGTGATAACTTTACCAAAGTAGGGGAAGGGAGAGAATAGAATAATACTTCTTTCTTTTTAAAGATTTATTAAATCTCTTTCATTCTTTATTGTTTAGAGTTGGAAAGAAGCATAGCATAGAAGAGAGAGGGAGATAGAATAGAAATAAAAAGAATGCATGACACCAGTGAAGGAATGGATAAAAACAAAACAAGAGTTAGTAGTTGGAATCGGAAGTAGAAAGAAGGGGTCCCTGCGGCAGGAAGACAACAGGAGGAGAGGCCCAAAGAAGGAAGTTACCATGGGCAAGATTCCCAGATGACCTTTTCAGCCAGGGTTGGGTTAGTGGTCTCTGCATCTCAGCTTCAGCTTCCCCTCCCCCTCCAGCACTGACCACACATTCCCATGTCCCCTGGGGCCTTCTGTAGGCCCAGACTCTAGGGTATTCATTTCACCTGTTGTTTCATAGCCCCAGCACTACTGTCCTGCTCCCTCTTCTAAATGTTTAGATTTGAGGGTGGACACTGCTTGCAAGGGTGAAGCTGTCGTAGCCCAGAGGAACCTGGTGGCAAAATTATCCATGGACGTGGATGACCCCGACAAGGTCACTGGGAAAGTAATCCCATCTCATCATCTTTAACCCATATAGATGTCGTCTGTGGAACTGTCCCTAAAATTAGACCCAGAGCACATTTGGAGCAGTGGAACCAGTGTCTCTTTTCCCCTTGGGACTGCCTTTGGGACTGGCAGTAGGAGATAGGGTTCCATGATTTTGAGGCGAGGGCATAGGCCCAGTCCATTTTGCCAACGTCCCTCTGTTCCTCAGAGAGCCCAAAACAAAGCAATTGCCTTGCTTCTCAGGCTCTTGTCAAATCCAGCTTCGTGGCTATCAGATGTATTCATGAGGTGGATAGAAGGGGAATGTGACCATTAGAGCTTCCATGTCACAGGGATAACTACCTGTCTATCCCAGTTAGTTCTGTTGTGTGGCTGAAAATAGCAGACTTCATGAAATTGATTATGAAAGGAGCGTTTGATTATTCCTTTGAGCGGGTGGCCCCTGAGAAAATGCAGAGGTTTGCCAGGAAGGACATCATGGCTGTTTCTGAGCTCTGGAGTGGTGAAGGGGGCTGGCCGCAGCACGGTGACATTGCTAAACTAGGAGCCTCACTGTCATGTTTTTCCTTGTTATATTCCAGTCAGGTTCCTGCTTAAGGGTACAGCTTTTTTTTTTTTTTTTAAGATTTTATTTATTTATTTGACAGAGATAGAGACAGCCAGTGAGAGAGGG
>NW_023247440.1:0-2661 GCF_002007445.2 Ailuropoda melanoleuca | reverse complement strand
GGGTGGGCAGAGAGAAACAGGAACCACAAGCACTTGAAAACTGGTCCATAAGATGCTGACCCAGCTTGTGCGCCTCACTCAGAAGGCAGCCTGGAGGGGACACTCGTGTGCTAGGATTGGCCAGGCACCAGCGATGCAAGGAGGGGACAGGCTCAGCTGCCTGACAGCCCACAGCCCACCTGAAGAGTAACTGGAATTCTGGGGACAAAGGCGACGAGACAGATATAAAGCAAGTGCCATGAAGCTGGGGAGGGAGGGATTCAGCACCCTGGGCAGCTGGGAAGGCAGGTGCGACTTTGAGTTGACTCCTGAATGACCAAACCGGTAGGGAAATGGGGGCATTCCAGGCAGAACTTCTGGCAGAAGTTAGTCTGAGCCTGCAATTGCACGGAAGGGAACTTAACCCCAGGGACGCTGATTGGTGGCAGGGCCACCCAATCAGCTAATTGCCCTTCTGTGATGTGGGGGAGATGGGCGAGGTCTCCTTATTTCTCAGGTGGAGAACTGGAAGCTCAGAGAGGTGAAGTGACCAATGTCACAGAGTGTGTCATCTGAGGAGTCAGAACCAGGTCTCATCTCTCTGATCCTGGAGGCTAATTCACCTCTTTTCTTCCAGATTTCTCTTCCCCAGACCTGGGAGCCCTGCGAGTCTAGGGATGGGCTTTCTAATTCTGATTGTTCTTGTCTTTTAGCTGCTGGGACATCCCCAGAGCAGGTAAGAGAGTCCCCGAGGTCAGACCAGAGAGCCCAGACAGCTCCTTTCTCTCTGTCCTCATTTTCCTTCTCCCAGGAGCACTGAGGTCCAAACGTATCAGACAAACTATGTGCCCAAGTGTCTGTGTGCTTATGGCCCAGTTGCAGGGCATGGGAGGATGGGGGGTGGATGATGGAAACAGCCAGAATGGGGGAGAGCTGGAAGGGGACAGGTGTGGGGGTTGCAGAGGAAGCTGGGAGGGTCTGTGTCCCTCCAAGGAAGAGGACCTGGGCTTTCTTTCCAAGGTGCTCCAGCCCCCGGAGGGGGACCTTTGCTATGCAAATCTGGCCCTGCAGTCAACCGGGACCTCCCACGACCCCTCCCAGAGGAAGGCCTGCACAAAGCCCACCTCCTCTGCCCTGGATGATCAGCGGGAAGTGGAATACGTCACCATGGTGTGTACTTGGTGGGGCTGTTGTGGGGCTTGGAACCAGATCTGCCATTGCCCCCACTTTGAGGATGGGCTTTCTCCAGCCTGGGGGGTCACAGAGGAGGAGGGGCCAGCGCTGGGCCAAGCCACAGCCATTGAAAGACTTGCCTGTGCAACTCCCCCAGACTTTGGCTTTTTGAAAGTGTCTCCATAGCAGGCCTCAGCCCTGGGGGACTCAGAGTCTCATCAGGCACGGCCCTTATGTTGGGCAGCGGAGACCTGGACAGGCGTGGAATTCCATGTGAAGTGTGCTGCCCCAGTGTGGAGTTGAGGGAGGGTCTTCTGCTGGGGTTGGAGCTCCGAGAGCTGGCAGAGTGAAGGGGGCGGGAGCTGGAAGGTGTGGGAGTAGCCTTCAGAAGCCGTGAAGGCCCTGTGCCCCCACCTCATCCAAGGCCTCCTCCTTCCACGGGCAAAGCCTCTTGCCTGCCTCTCTGACGCCTTGGGCATCTTTATCACAGGCCCCTTTCCCGAAGGAGGACATTTCCTACGCGGCTCTGTCTTGGGAGCTTTTGAATCAGGAGCCAACCTACTGCAACATGAACTACCACGTTGCCCGTGTTCCCAGCAGGAGCCACGAGGAGTCCATGGAATACAGCAGCATTAGGAGACCTTAGCCTGAGCTCCAGGCTCCCCTCTCCAACCCCTCACGAGGCCTGTGAGCATGTTCCTGCTCTGTCTGCTTTCTGCCCCCAGTCATCTCACAGGGACCAACCGTGACTGAAGCCTCAACCTGGTCTCAGGGGGCTTTTGGGAGGTAGATGGTGGTCTCTTTACATCCCTTTATCTCCCATATAGCTTGGGAGGGGGTTGGGAATATGCTCTGGAGCTGCCAAGGGAGTAATAATGATAATGATACTACTAATAATTGACCTTTATTTATTGCTTACCATGTGTGGTGGGCTGAATAATGGCCCCCAAAGTTATCTGCGTCCCAATCCCTAGAACCTGTGAATATGGCAAAAGGAGCCGTGCGAATGTATGGAGTTGAGAATTTTGAGATGGGGAGAGTATTCTGGATTTTCCAGGTGGGCCCTAAATGTAATCACAAGGGTCCTCGTAAGAAGGAGGCAAGGTCACAAGAGGAGAAGGAAGCCGATGACAGACGCAGAGGTTGGAGTGATGTGGCCAGAAAAGGCAAGCAATGGATTGTTCCCCCCTGGAGGGTCTAGAAGAAACCAGCCCTGCCAACACCCTGACTTTAGTCCAGTGAAACAAATTTTGTCCTTCTGGCCTCCAGAATTGTAGGAGAATAAGCTGATGTTGTGTTAATGAAGCCAGTAAACCTGTGGTCATTTGTTACGGCATCAACAGGAAACAGACACTCTATGTGGCAGGCACCTTCCCTAAATGCTCTACCCCCAGTAACCAGCGGAATCCTTGCAACAACCCTATGGGGGCATCTTTACCATTGCCCCCATTTTACAGATGAGGAATCAAGGTTCAGAGAGGTTCAGTGACGTACCAAGTTTTTTTTTTT
>NW_023247439.1:0-2660 GCF_002007445.2 Ailuropoda melanoleuca | reverse complement strand
CTTTTTCTAACATCTTGCCAGAAGATCAATAGTAGCCCAACACCACGTCACAATACCAATGTCATGCACCTCACTTCACCTTGTTGTGTCGGTGTTTTATCATCTCACATCGTAAGAAGTCTAAGTACAGTAGGAGAAGATATTTTGAAGGAGAGACCACATTCACATGAACTTTTACTACAGTATATTGCTATAATTGTTGCATTTTATGACTAGTTACTGCTGTTAATCTCTAACTGCGCCTAATTTATAAATAAAACTTTATCATAGGTATGTCGGTATAGGAAAAAATGTGTGTATAGGGTTTGCTACTATCTGCAGTTTCAGGCATTTACTGCGGAGTCTTGGAAGGTATCCCCCATGGATAAGGGCGAATTATTACACCAACATTCATGAGGCAATCCTGCCTTATTTGAATCCATTGACAAGGTCTCATTATAACTGCCTCCTATCTGTTTCTTGCAAGGGCTCCACAGCCTGCACTGTTGGTGCAGGCAATTATTCATCCCTCCAAAAGTGAAATACCACCGAATTCTGTTTGCTAGTTGCCTTTTCTAAATATGTAAAATTCTCTTCAAGGGCAGATTTATTTGTGTTCTGAAAATGTAAAGTTGCACATTCCATCATCTATTATGTGAGTTGCCAAACGTTGTCTTCATTTGGATTTTAACGCGAGGTTAGATTCTTTAAAAATTGAATTATTTTAATAACAAAATTATGTGGAACAGATGACATTAAATCTCTCTGTGTAATCATCAGGAAATTGGCTTCAGTCTATATGAAAGTTTGTTTTTATACTAAGTTGACATATTTGATGGCAGTTTGGAAGAGGCGACTTCTATCTCAATCTCAAATTCCACCAATTTAACTTAATTATTGAGTTTTATTCTTCTTTCTTAACTTCACTGCCCCTTCCTTTGGTATTAGTGGCATATTTGTAGCAGGGCAGCAATTAGCTAAACAGAGATTACTATTTGTTGCATTGTACTTCTGTTCATTATCTAGAAGGACTGATATATAAGTTCCCACAAATGACTCATACATATGAGGAATTTACCCATATGCAGTAATTGAATATTGATTACTGACAATTTGGCAAATACTGTTCTTGAGTTCTTATTCTGACTGTCGTACTTTTACTGAATATTATTTAGGCTAAATAAAACTGTTCCTATTACTTGGCTGGATCTGCCAATTTAATGAAATTCCAGTGCTTATATAAAACTCTAGCATTTACATCAAAAAGCTCATCTATTTCGCTTAGTGTAAATTTGCTTCCCACCAGCAGACTTCTTATTGGTGGAATTCAATGTTAAATAGTTTGAGCGTAACCTTGAAGTGAATTCTTTTTTTTCCCTTGTACTCAATGACCGTCTTTGAGCTTTTCATAAAGCACAGGACTGTGCAACACTGCGGTGTCAGTGCAGCCAAGACTGAAGCGAGAGAAGTCAGAACGGCTCTGGGGAATACGGCAAATGCAATCACTGCCTCTTGCTTGGAACTTGAGAACCAGCCACGGTCTCATAGAAACCCTTTGCTTTCTGGAAGACCCATTTACACTGTGATAAGCACTGCCACGCAGTTCATATCATTCCTCAGAAGCAGACCTTTTCATACAGTTAACTATGTGTAAAATTGTCTTTCTTTTCTTTCTTATTTGACATATATCTCAAATTTATAACCAGTCTGCCATGTACTTCCACTAAACAGTCTAGTCTTCTTTTTAGTATTTGATTTATGATTGCTCGAAAAAGAGAGATGGCTGGAAGATCTTATTGCATATATCTTCTTGACGATTTTTGCTGTTTTCTAATTTTGATGAGCTTTCTAGTTTCAAATTTTTCTTAACCTTTGTATATTTCTATAAAGCAAAGTAATAAATGTTTCAGTGTTTTTTTTTCCTTCCATGCATCTGTTCTCTTAGAATTCATTGATTCTGCCCTGTAAAACATCATTTTTATTATCCATAGGGAGTAATGTTCTCTTAATAACTATATATCGGAGCGACCAGAACCTTATACAGAGTCTGAATGATCCTCCCCATGTTTCCCGTCTGTGTGTTGTTTCAAACTCTATTATCATTAAACCGACATTGGGAATATTACTACACTACAGAGTAAATGATTAACCTCATTATTCCCATGACAGAAGGTCAGTATCAAAATTATTCCTTTCAAATATTATCATTTAAATAAGCCATCTATGTCCAGGCTAGCCAAGGATAAAAACTGTATCATGTATTAAGCTAAGAATGGAGATAGTTAAAAATCATTAGCCTTGAGAATAGGGTTTAGTTTTAATATTGGTATCAATTTGGTGGAATAATTCAGTGAGATTTCTACAAATATTAGAGAAATGCTGTTTTTGTTTACATCTTGTGTAGTTATGCTTAGAAAAGTTGAGAACATTGCGCTGTAATTAGTGAAGTCACTCACTAGTTTGCTGAGACTTCTCACAAACTCTTTGGTACCGTGGAGAATCGGTGGTGTTGGAAAGAGAAACTTGGGTTTGAATTTTTTTTCCTACTTGTCTAAATAGAGGGTTTACTTAAACTCTGGATTTCAACATCTCCCCATATAAAATATTGGTAAAAATGATGTAGTAATTAGTTTTGCCTTCTTTGGCAAAAAAAAAAAAAAAAAAAAAAAAAAAAAAAAAAA
>NW_023247438.1:0-2658 GCF_002007445.2 Ailuropoda melanoleuca | reverse complement strand
AAAAAAAATGTCACAATAGCAAACCTATTTCAGTAAAAGCAGTGCTCAAGAAATAGAAAGCACAGTGTGGATATGCCTCTTTATAAAGCTATCTCTAATGTAGGGATGACATTTAACTTATAAAGTAACTTCTAGACGGCAGATTCTGTTAGGCTCTTTTATTTCTCATGTCCAAGTTTTGGAGAAGAGTTGTGAGATTAAGTTTACAATCTCTGGCAAAAAACACAGATTGCACATATTTTATCTTGACAAATAAGGGCATCTCCATAAATTTTGACCCTCAGTGCTGAGAAGGGAGAGGGCTAAGCAGAACTACTCCATAATGGAAACATGATATCCTGACAGTTTGCCTAGGGTGTGGATTTATTTTTCTTCCAAATAGTTCTAGGTAACTTAGATACAGAAACTTATTTCTTTGTAATTATTTAGAATTATTAATAAAGTGACAAGAAAAATGACTTGGGAACAAAGCAGCCAACAACATTCCCCATAACTGTACTCTGAAATAAAAACCTCACAAATATTTTTACAGGTTTTTAGAGCCACCCAAAATCATGTTAACTTTTTTTCCAATTTTCAAAATATAAATACTCCATTTACTAAAGCAATTCTTTATTTGCGTTCTGGCTATAACCCGGCTCCTACATGATTTAGAGAGCCCTGAATCTTTAGAAACAGACCCGTACATAAAACGTGCATTATTAATGTCTTTCTATTTCTTCCCAAAATTCATATTGATTATGCCATATATTGTAGAGAATCATTGATCACTTATCAATTCTTTATGCAAAGTGATGAAGTCCAGTCTATAAATCTATGGCAGTAAATTTGTTAGTCCCGTTTTTTCACAGGAACTTTGCAGCATTCAAGTTAATGAAGAACTTGATTGTGCCCATTTCCAAACACAATACCATTTACTGACAGCCAGAAATTGATTGGTTGTGTGTCCCTTTAAATCTTAGGAGTGCCCGGAGTTGAACGATTTAGGCATCAGCAGAGTGCACTTTAATTAGCCCTGAGGAAATCACAGTGGGGATGAAACAAGTTGGCTTGTTATTTTTCCGTTTGTACTAACGGCAAATAAAAGCATGTAATTGGATTTTTTAAAAGCACTGTCAGTCCTCTAGAGTATGCCCTGTTTACAGTTATGATAACCTTATCTAATATGAGTGTCACACCTCCCTAAAAAGGGCCTTTTTTAGAGTTGGAAAGGTGTTGCACCAGGAAGACTCTGTTTAAATTGTGTCCCTGCTGTTCAGACCTCCACTTTATACATTAAAAGGAGGGCCCATCATAGTATTCGGTATCCAAGATGCTGTCTGTCACAGCTGTGCTGCCCAGCCCTGGTATACCAATGTGTTTCCCACTTGGAGCTGGAATACCAGAGAAGGGGAAATCAATGATGGATAAAAGCTACAGGGGTCTGTTTGGGAGAGTAAGCAATTTAGGTGCTTCTCTATACTTCATACAAGTCACAAGGGTCTAGGAAAGAAAACTCTCTTGTATCCTCTTGGGCGCACAGCTAGTATTGTTTTGTTTCCCAGGATGTCAGTCTTAACTGGAAAAAACTGAAGATTTTACATATATATGTAATCTCACATAGTGAAAAACATCTTAAATACTTAGATTAAGGGGCATCTGGGTGGATCAGTCAGTTGAGCTTCTCACTCCTGGTTTCCATTCAGGTCATGATCGCAGGGTCATGAGATTGAGCCCACTGTCAATCTCCGTGCTCAGCGTGGAGTCTGCTTAAGATTTTTCCCTCTCCCTCTGCCCCAAGCCTGCTCTCTCTCACTGTCTCTTAAATAAATAAATAAATAAATAAATAAATAAATAAATAAATAAAATCTTTAAAAAGTACTTTATTAAAAAATCATTCAAATTAGAAAGGGGTCAGTATTTCCCTCCGTTTTTTATTTCTCACTACTAAAATACAAACATAAAGTATAGATATATTTTAAACTCTAAATTTCTTGGAACAAAACATTAAGGGCTAATAATTCTGTGAAATAATTTTGTTTGGATTTGCTCTCTTAAGTGAAAAATAAGGAGGTTTTCTTCTAAAGAAATTGTTTGAATTGAATGATGGAGAGAGACCTTTGAGGAATTAATTTTTTAAAAATAAAAACAAGAAATAAAAGGATAAGAAAGCTACAGACCAATAGCCCTTAAGAATAAATATGCAAAAATCCTTAACATAATATTAGGAAGCAAGATCCAGCATTATGTAGAAAAGAAAATATTATATGATACCCAATGGGATTTACCCTAGCGCTGCAAAGTGGGTTTAATGTTTGAAAAGTCAATCAGTATAAAACACTATAGTTATAGAATAAAAGATAGAGCCATATGATCATCTCAATAAGCACAGACTAATTATTTGACAGAATTCAACATCCATTCATGATAGAAATCTTCAATAAACTAGAGGTAGAAGAAACTTTCACAACCTGATAAAGGCTAATATTGTTAGAGTAAGCAGTTAAGTTCTAACAGGATGCCTGGAGGCCAGCAATGAGGAAGTCATGGCCAAATATGAGGAAGTCAGAGGCAAGTCTTGGCAGCACTCCACAACAAAACCCATGAGACTGGCTCAAACCAGACAGACCCAATATGGCTGACAAAGTGGGCCAAAGTTCACATTATTCCTTTATATAC
>NW_023247437.1:1170-1371 GCF_002007445.2 Ailuropoda melanoleuca | reverse complement strand
ACCAACCGATGGCAGTTTGCACCTGCCAAACTCCCAGTGATGCCCTTGCAAGTAGTGTGGGTGGGCAGTGCAGTTCGTTGGGCTGGGCAAGCAGAGGCAGGTAGTAAGCCCTATAAAAGTGAGCACTGAAGAACATATTTATTTGCCTTTTGTTTGGCCATTTACATTAATATGGAAAGCGTGTTATTTGCACAGTTAGAA
>NW_023247437.1:756-1089 GCF_002007445.2 Ailuropoda melanoleuca | reverse complement strand
AGTGTGGGTGGGCAGTGAGGTTCGTTGGGCTGGGCATGCAGAGGCAGGTAGTAAGCCCTATAAAAGTGAGCACTGAAGAACATATTTATTTGCCTTTTGTTTGGCCATTTACATTAATATGGAAAGCGTGTTATTTGCACAGTTAGAACTTTAGAATGAAAGAACGTTGACTCTCGAGCTGGTTTTTCTTGATTGTTTTCATCTTTTTTTTTTCATCATTATATTTTCTTTCATCTTTCTCAAAACTCAGTTTTCCCCATAGCAGAGTTCGGACTTATTATTGCAGAAGTCTGCTTGCTGAAGATTCTTAAAAAAAAAAAAAAAAAAAAAAAA
>NW_023247437.1:0-750 GCF_002007445.2 Ailuropoda melanoleuca | reverse complement strand
AAAAGAAAAGACACTTAAGAACTTTTGAGCAAAAGTTTAAGAAGTTCTGCTACAGCCCATCCACTTGCTTGTGGGATTTATGTAGATATGTTTGTTTTTGTCATTTTGGCTGCAATAACAGTGTAGCTTTGCTAGAATTATATACAGAACAGTATATTTATTTTCATCAGTTAGGTAAACCGCGTAGTGTAAAACGGACGTTACTGGAGAAGGATAGAGATTTATATGAAAGCACAAGAGAGACAAACTACCGCCATCACACNAACTACCACCGTCACATGCAGCAGTGGTCTGTGGGGAACGTGGTGGGGAAGTCTGGAAAATACTGAACCGAGAGCCAGGAGACTTGGTTTCTAAATCCAGCTTGCCAGTCTGTAGCTGTAAGGCTTAAGGTTACCTAGGTACCATGTGCCTCAGTCTCCTATGGTTGGAAAGTGGGAATGAGACCTGCTTCACCCACTTCACGTGGACTATTTGAGGGTAAAAGCAGGAAAAATGCAATAACGGTCGTGAAGATTTTATGAGCCATGAAGGGATCTCTAAGTACCACAGTATATCACTAGTATCATGACTATTCTAACTGTTCAAGGAAAGCAGTGGTGATCAATGCAATTCTGCTCATTCCTCTGGAAACTAACGACCTCGTTTTGTGATCATTTTATTTCTGATGGGGCCCTTTTCTGCCTGGTCTGGTTGTGTGGCAGTATTCAGGTCCATTTCTCGGGCTACAATTTCATGTTCCCAGAAGAG
>NW_023247436.1:0-2657 GCF_002007445.2 Ailuropoda melanoleuca | reverse complement strand
GTGTTCCCTCTCTCGCTGGCTGTCTCTATCTCTGTCGAATAAATAAATAAAATCTTTAAAAAAAATGAAAAGAAAACAATCCCATTTGCAACAGAATAAAAAGAAATACACAGGATAAATTTAACCAAGAGGGAGAAAGATATTTTCATTGAGACTATATGATTTGATGAAAGAAATTAAAGAAGACAAAAAGAAGTACAGCAATATCTTATGTTCATGGATTGGAAGTATTGCTATTGTTTAAATATCTGTATCATTCAAAATGATCTACAAATGCAATGCAATTCCTATCAAAATTCCAATAGCATTTTTCACAGAAATAGAAAAAACAATCCTAAAATTAGTACAGAACTACAAGACTTCAAATTGCCAAAACAATCTTGAGAAAGAATAACAAAACTGAAGGCACCACATTTCCCGATTTCAAACTATTTTGCAAAGCTATAGTAATTAAAACAGTATAGTACTCAGATAAAAACAGATACATAGTCCAATGAAACAGAAAGGAAAACCCCAAAATAAACCCTGGTATGTATACACAGTCAATTAATCTTTGACAAGAGTGCCAAGAATATACAATGGGGAAAAAGTAGTCTCTTCGATAAAGGGTGTTCGGAAAACTGGATATCTACATGCGAAAGAATGAAATTGGACTCTTATCTCACATCATACACAAAAATTAATTTGAAATGTATTGCATTATTAAATGTAAGGCCTAAAACTGTAAAATTCCTGGAAGAACACAGGGGAAAAGCTACTTGACATTGGTCTTGGCCATTTTTTTTTTCGGATATGATACCAAATGCACAGGTAACAAATGCAAAAATAAACAAGTGGGACTATATCAAGCTAAGAAGCTTCTGCCCGGCAAAGGAAACCATCAGCAAGATGAAAAGGCAACCTATCAAAGGGGAGAAAATGTTTACAAACCCTATATTTGGTAAGGGGTTAATACTCAAAATGTGTAAGAAATGTATACAACTCAATATTAAAAATACTAAATAATCAGATTAATACATGGGCAAAGGAAGGCATGTAAATAGCCAACAGGTACATAAAAAGGTACTCAACATCATTAATCATCAGGGAAATGCAAATCAAAACCACAATGAGATATCACCTGTTAGGATGGCTCTTTTCAAAAAGACAAGGGACAACAAGTGTTGGGGAGGGTGTGGTGAAAGGGAACTTTTGTACACTGTTGGTGGGAATGTAAATTGGTGCAGTCATTATGGAAAACATTATGGAAGTTCCACAAAAATTTAAAAATAGAGCTGCCATATGATCCAGGAATCCTGCTTCTGAGTATATATCCAAGGAAATGAAATTGTCATCACAGAGTATCTACACTTTCATGTTCATTGCAGCACCATTCACAGTAGCAAGATATGGACATACGGAAACAACCTGAATGACCATTGACAGGTGCAGGAATAAAGAAAATGTGATGTGGACACACATCACACACACACACACGCACACGCACAGGCACACACACAGAGGAATATCATTCAGCCATAAAGAAAGAAGGAAATCCTGCCATTTGCTACAACATGGATGAAGCTGGAGAACATTATGTTAAATGAAATAAGCCAGAAAGAGGAAAAAATAGTTCTGTATGATCTCATTTGTCGGTGGGATCCAAAAAACTAGAACCCCTAGAACCAGAAAGTTAACAGTGATGGCCAAGGACCGGAGGTTAGGGGAAATGAGGAGACATTGGTCAAAGGTACAAATTCAGTTATGAGATGAATGTGTTTCTGGTGACTATGGTTAATACTGTATTGAATACTGGAAATCTGCTAAGAAAGCAGATTTTAAATGTTCCCGCCACACATGCACATACAAATGGTAACTATGAGGTAACCTGATTGTGATAATTATTTCACAATTTATGTATATTAAATCATCACATTGCACACTTTTTAAAAATCACATCGTACAACCTAAATATATACAATTTTTATTTGTCAGTCATATCTCAATAAAGTTCAGGGGGAAAAGAAGAAATACAAAATATTGAATGCTCTATTAAACTATTAGAGAAATTGAAAGTATAATTAAAAATATTTCACAAAGTACATTTGAGACCTAGATGGCATTGCCAACCATTTTTACCAGAAATTTAAAACCAGAGATGAGGAGAAAAAAGGAACACTTCACAACTTGTTTCATGAGGCCAGAATATAATCGATATCAGAACCCAAAAAGACATTATGAGAAAGGAAATATTACTTAAGAAGATAAATGAAAGGGGACCTGGGTGGCTCAGTCGGTTAAGTATCTGCCTTTGGCTCAGGTCATGACCCTGGGGTCCTGGGATCGGGACCCACATCAGGATCCCTGCTTAGCAAGGAGCCTGCTTCTCCCTCTGCCCCTCCCCACAGCTCATGCACTCTCTCTCTCTCTCAAAAATAAATAAATAAATAATTTTTAAAAAAGAAAAGAAATGGAAAAATCCTGAATCAAACATTAGCCAATCAAATCCAGTGACATACCGATCACAGGAACTCAATTTCTTCTATAATTTGTAGGGTTGGTTTAACATCTAGAAGTCACCATATCAACAGAATAGAGTAGAAAAAGCATGTAATTATCTCCAAAGATGAAGAAAAATTGATCACATTTTATGTACATTTATTAATTTTTAAATCTTA
>NW_023247435.1:0-2656 GCF_002007445.2 Ailuropoda melanoleuca | reverse complement strand
GAACTTTACATCAGAAACCAGGGATGTACTGTATGGTGACTAACATAATATAATAAAAAAAATTAAAATAAGAAAAAAGAGAAATCCTCATGTTTTTGGAAATTAAGAAACAAACCTCTTAATTATCAATGGGTCCAAGTAGTAATTAGAAAGGAAGTTTACTTATAATGAAAATTATAATGAAAATTATAGCTAAGTTACAGGATAAGTCAAATTTCTCCCCAGAAATACACAATTTGAAAAGTATACACTGGAAAGCCTGCAAATTAATGAGCTAAATAAATTTCCCTCTTAAAATTTTAGAAGATCACCAAATAAACCTTCCCAAAAAAGCAGAAGTAAGCAAATAAAAATGTATTTGGAAATACTTATCTTCTGGGGTGGTTGTTTGTTTGGGGGGGGATTGATAGTCACCCTTCTAAATGGCTGTGCACTGATCTCATTGTGGTTTTGATTTGCATTTCTATGTTGATTAGCGATGTTGAGCATCTTTTCATGTGCCTGTTGGTCATCTGCATTATCATCTTTGGAGCAATGTTTATTCATGTTCTTTGCCCGTTTTTAAATCAGGTTATTTGATATTTTTGTTGTTGAGTACTAATAGTTCTTTATTTATTACCTCCCATTCCATTGCCTTTTCAATCTGTTGATGGATTCTCTGATGCAGAAAAGTTTGTAAGCTTGTGTGGTCCCACTTGTCTATTTTTTCTTTTTCTATTTTTATCTTTTTTTTTTTTTTGGCCTATGTACTTGGTATCATTTCCAAGAAATCATTTCCAAGCCCAAAGTCGTGAAGCCTTTCCCATATGTTTTCATCTAGAAATTTTTAATTTTTAAATTTCTAGAAATTTCATAATTTTGAGTCTTTTGTACCTAATCTTTGATCTACTATGAGTTAATATTTGTATATGGTGTAAGGTAAGGGTCAAAGTTCATTCTTTGGCACGTGGATATACCATTTTGCCAACACTATTTGTCGAAGAGACTTGTCCTTTACTCATTGAGTTGTCTTGGCACGCTTATCAAGGATCACCTGACCAACACACAGAAGAGTTTATTTCCGGGCTCTCTATTCTATGTCTTTGGTCTATTTGTCATTATGCCAGTACCACATTGTCTTGATTACAACAGCTGTGTAATAAGTTTTGAAATCCAGAAGTTTGAGTCCTCCAACTTTGTTCTTCATTTTCAAAACTGTTTTGGCTATTTCAGGGACAGACCCTTGAGATTCCCTATGAACTTTAAGACGAATTTTGGTGTATGCACCAAGAATGCTGTTGGGATTTTGGTAAGTATTATGTTCAATATGTATATTACTTTAAGTACTAGAGACACAGAACAGCTTTCCATTTAATTATGCCTTCTTTCATTTGCTTCAGCAATGTTTTGTAGTTCTCAGTGTCTTTCCCTCCTTGATTAGGTTTATTCCTAAATGTTTTATTATTTTTTACACTTTTATAAAAGTAATTAATTATCTTAATTTCCTTTTCGAATTATTGTCACTGTACAAAAACAACTAATTTTGGGGGTGCCTGGCTGGCTCAGTCAGTGAAATGTGCCACTCTTGATCTGAGGGCTGTGGGTTCAACCCAAATATTGGGTGTAGAGATTACTTATAAATCTTTAAAAAATAATAAATTTAAAGTAAATAAATAAATGAAAAGCTAATTTTTACATGTTGATTTTGTATTCTGCAACTTTGCTGAATTTTTAGTGCTAGTAGATTTTCTGTGGAATCTTTAGGGTTTTTGACAAATAAGATCATATCATATGCAAACAAAGATAATTTTACCTCTTCATTTTCAGACTGGGTGTTTTCGATTTCCTTTTCTTCCCTAAGTACTCAGGCTAAGACCCCAATAATATGTTGAACAGTCATGAAGAAAGCAGGCATTCTGGCCTTATTCCTTGTCTTAGAGAAAAAATTTTGTCTTTAACAATTGAGTATGATATTAGCTATGGGCTTTTCATACACAGCCTCTGTATATATGTTCAGGTAGCTTCCATCCAAGTTTGATGGGTTCATTTATCACAGAAGGATGTTGAATTTTGCCAACTGTTTTTTCTGCATCAATGGAAATGAAATGATCACGGGGGTTTTGTCCTTCACTCTGTTAATATGGTGTATTACACACTGATTGACTTTCATATGCTGAACTATTCTCATGCTCCAGGAATAAATAAATCATATATGATCCTTTTAATGTGCTGCTGAATTCAGTTTGCTAGTATTTTGTTGAGGACTTTTACATCCATATTTATCAGGGATACTGGTCTTTGTAAAGTCTTTGTCTGGTTTTTGTTCTCAGAATAATGCTGACCTCATAAAATAAGCTTCAATGACCTCCTCTTCAATTTTTTGGAAGAATTTCCAGAGAATCAATTCTCTGGTGAAGCCATCTGGTTTTGGACTTCTCTTTGTTGGGTTTTTAAATACTGATTCAATCTCCTTACTAGTTGTTGGTCTGTTCAGATTTTTATTTCTTCATGAGTCAATCTTGGTAGGCTGTGTGTTTCTAGGACTCTATCCATTCTTCTAGGTTATTCAGTTGTTATCAGATTACTAAATTCTCTAATAATCTTTTTTATTTCTGTGGCATCAGCTGTAATGTCCCTCTTTTCCATTTCTAATTTTAATCATTTGTATACTTTTTTT
>NW_023247434.1:0-2656 GCF_002007445.2 Ailuropoda melanoleuca | reverse complement strand
TCTCTCTCTCTCTCTCAAATAAATAAATAACTCTTAGAGTGTTCCTTCTTATTCATCTTCAAGCCTACCCTTGATTGGACTACTTCAGAAATTTACGACAGCACGCTCTTTTAGAACTTGTTTTTCAAAGTTGCCTTGGGTATCCTTTCACGTTTTCTCTTACAGAAGAATTTTAGAATAGTCTATAAGTTCTTTGAAAGATCCCACTGGGAGTTGGATGGTGATTTCACTGAATATATAGATTAATTTGGGGGGAACAATCATCTTTAGATGCCAAGCCTTTCCAACCAGATACAGGAACATTTTCTTCATTTGTTTGGGTTTTCTTTAATGTCTTTCAATGAAACTTTATCATGTTTTCATTTAGATCTTAAACATTTTTGTTTATTCTTGGGTATTTTGTAGTTTCATGGCTTTTGTGAATAAGATCTTTTTTTGTGACATTTTGCAATAGTTGTGGGATACAGTCAAGCTGTTGTTTTTGTGTGTTAACATTGTGCTTGTACTTCTAACTGAACTCTGTGAATTGTGACCATTTACCTCAGATTCTCTTAGATTTTTTATTTTTTTATTTCTATTTTTTTCTCTTAGATTTTTTAGATAAACAATTATGTTGTTTGCAAATACTGACAGTTTTGTTTCTTTCTTCCAGATCCTTATGCCTTATTTATTTTCCTTGTCATTTAGTTGGCCAGGACTTCTAGGTCAATTTGAACTAGCTATAGGGATCCTTATCTTGTTCCTAACACCTATAGGAATAATTCTTTTATTTCATCACTAGGTATAATATTTGCTCAATGTTTTTGGTTGACATTATCAAGAAAAGAAAAATTTTTTCTATTTCCAACTTGCTAAAAGTTTCTTAGGAATGAGTATTAAGATTCATGAAATAATTTTTCTGCTTCCATTGAGATAATCATAAAATTTTTCTCTTCCAGTCTATTAACTTAACAATATTTTGAAGTGTTGAACCAACATTGCATTTGAGAGATTAAATGCCATTTGATTTTTCCCTATTGTGGTAATAATGCTTTTAGTTTGTTTATAAATACTTAAATAGGACAGGCAATCCTTGGTTTGCCTGAAAACTGCCTGCTTCAAGGTGTCCCCTGAGTCCATTATTCTATTATTTTTGTCTCTAGTGATTGAGTTTGTGGTGGTCCTCTTCAAAAGTTTTATTATAGATTATTTAGGGGAAACTAAGGATTTGGGGAACATATCCTTAACCTTTAAAAGTTGGCATCATAGAGTACAACCAAGGCATACCAACTGGTGACTGGTGTCTGTCAGAAACAGAACCCTACATCTGAGGTGGTTGGTAAAGGGATGACCCATGACCCATGATCGCATTGCATATAGTTCATCTCCGTGTAAGGAATTATGGAAAAATGCAAAAGGTCACATAAGAGTAGAGAGGATATACTTCCTTGGAGTCAGTCAATCCAAAATCCAGGACACAGACAGGAGGCCAGTGTTCTTTCAGTTCCCATGACAACTGGAGGATTTACCTTGATATCAATGAAGCATAAGCTTCAGGGCCTCTCACTTAAAAGGGACCTTTGCAAGGCCTTGCTTCTAATTTTGTATTTATAAGTTTGTCTTTTCCTAAAGAGAGACCCTAAGTTGCATAAGCCTTAGACCCTACAAAACCTGGGTCCATCCCTAATGAGAACCCCAGCCACAGCTTTGCATCCCGGCCACCAAGCCTGGACCCAGGGCTCTGAAAGCCTTTTGGCAACCCTGATAATTCTCTCGGTTTAGCAATTAGAGTGGGTGGCAGATTAAATTACCCTGTTGCTTCCCAGCTGGGTAGGAGAACTGTGGCCTGACATAGAAGCCGGTGGGCGTCACACGGAACAAGGGCTTGGCCATCTCACACTTGCTCGCTGTAGGGGCACGTGACCAAATTCATTATTAACGCCAAGCCGATCTGGTTACCTTGATTGACACTAAGTGATTTCAGCCTGGGCTGTATTTGTCTTCATGGGGAAAATGACTGCGCAGAGCTGAAAGGTTATTTCCCTCTTCAAATACATTTGGGCCTGTCACTTCGGAGTTACGCACCCTGACATCAAAATTGGACCCACGGGCTTTGGAAGACAGCAAATGACATCATAGGCAAAAAATGGTGTCAGCTTCGTTTTGTTTTTTCCTTCTCTTTCTGAACTCTGACAGAGAGGTAGTTTGTCTAGAATTTGCAAGGCTTTCAGGTGAGGAAAAGGAAGAATTAGTCGTAGCAGTTACCTATTTTGCACACACACAAAATAGCTTCCAGGATGTTTCTCTGTCTTCCTGGTCTCTCTCTGTTACTATGAAGTTTATTTTTTTTTTATTTGGGAGGGTTTTGATGTCTAATTAATAAGACTGATAAATCATTCACCTGCTATTGAATAAATATCTAATCTCTTACTAGAATAAAATAATCCTTTAGACAACACATATTTTTGTTTATAGATCCAGAAAGGAGGACATTACCTATGAGAAACTCCATCCTTAACTGTGATACCCTCTTCCATGGTTGCGAAGCATGTAAGAGAAGTCTACAAATGACATGGGGTTATGTTTACAATGTTATGCTATGTGATTCTGAATGCATGTAAGAAATACATCAAACCCGGGGTGCCTGGGTGGCTCAGTCCATTAAGCGTCTGCCTGG
>NW_023247433.1:0-2656 GCF_002007445.2 Ailuropoda melanoleuca | reverse complement strand
TTCTTTCTTTCTTTCTTTCTTTCTTTCTTTCTTTCTTTCTTTCTTTCTTTTGCATGTGGCTGTCTGATTTTCACCATTTATTGAAGAGACTGTTCTTTCCCCATTGTATATTCTTGGTTCCTTTGTCATAAATTAATTGACCATATATCTGTGTGTTTATTTCTGGGCTCTCTATTCTATTCCACTGATCTGTGTATCTGTTTTATGCCAATACCACACTGTTTTGATTGTTATAGCTTTGTAATATAGTTTGAGATCAGGGGTGTGATACCTTCAGGTTTCTTTTCTCTTTCTCAAAATTGTTTTGGCTATTAAGGAATTTTATAGTTCCATATAAATTTGATAATAATTTGTTCTAGTTCTGGGAAAATGCCATTGGTAATTTGATAGGAATTGTATTGAATCTGTAGATTGCCTCAGGTAGTATGGATATGTTAACAATATTAATTCTTCCAATCTATGAGCATGGAATATTTTTCCATTTATTTTGTTATGTTCAGTTTCTTTCATCACTGTCATATAGCTTTCAGAGTATAGGTTTTCCACCTCCTTGGTTAAATTTAGTCCTAGTTACTTAATTCTTTTTGATGTAATTATAAATGGTATTGTTTTCTTAATTTCTCTTTCTGAAAGTTTGTTATTAGCATATAGAAACGCAAGACTTTTGTATATTAATTTTGTATCCTGCAACTTCACTGAATTCATTTATTAGTTCTAACAGTTTTTTTGTTTTGTTTTGTTTTGGTAGAGTCTTTAAGGTATTTTGTGTATTGTATCATGTTACCTGTGAATAGTGATATTTTTACTTCTCCCTTTCCAATTTGTATGTCTTTAAGAATTTTCTTGACTAATTGCTGTGATTAGGATGTCTAATACTTTATTGAAGACTTTATTTCCTGATCATAGAGGAAAAGCTTTCAGATTTTCACCTTTGAGTATGAATATGTTATGTTGTATAGGGCCTTTATTATGTTGAGGTATGTTCCCTCATTCCCACATTGTTGAGAGTTTTTAATCGTAAACAGGTGTTGAATTTTGTGAAATGGTTTTAGTGCATCTATTGAGATAATCATATGATTTTTATATTTTAATTTTTTATGTGTTATATCATTTTGATTGCTTTGCAGATATTGAACCATCCTTGCATCCCTAGACTAAATCTCACTTGATCATGGTGTATGATCCTATTCTTCTGTTGTTGGATTTGGTTTGCTAATATTTTGTTGAGGATATTTGCATCTTGTTTGTCAGGGATTTTGGCTTATAATTTTCCTCTTTCGTGGTGTCTTTGTCTGGTTTTGATATCAGGGTAATGTTGGCCTCATAATATGAATTTGAAAGCATTCCCTTCTCTTCAATTTTTTGGAAGAATTTGAGAAGGATAGGTATTAAATCTTTTTTGAATATTTGATAGAATTCACTGGTAAAGCTATCTGGTACTGGTTTTTTTGTTTGTTGTGAGGTTTTTGATTACTGATTTGAACTCCTTACTAGTAATTAGTCTATTCAGATTTTCTATTTCTTCATGATTCAGTCTTGGAAGATTATAAATTTCTATGAATTTAACCATGTCTTCCACGTTATCCAATTTGTTGGCTTAGAGCTGTTCATAGTAGTCTCTTATGATACTTTTTAAGTCTTTGGTATCACTTATAACTCTTCCTCTTTCATTTCTGATTTTATTTATTTGAAGCCCCTATTTTTTCTTGATGAGACTAGCTAACAGTTTGTCAATTTCATTTATGTTTTCAAAGAACCAGGTTATAGTTTCATTGATCATTTCCATTGTCTTTTAGTCTGTAATTCATTTATTTCCACTCTGATCTTTATTATTTCCTTTCTTCTACTAACTTGGGCTTCATTTGTTCTTTTTCTAGTTCTTTTCAGCATTAAGTTAAATTGTTTCTTTGAGATTTCTCTTGTTTTTTGAGGTAGGCCTATATAGCAGCGAACTTCCCTCTTAGAACCACTTTTGCTACATCCCATAGATTTTGATGTATCATATTTTTTAAAAGATTTTATTTATTTATTTGAGAGAGAGAGAGTGTGTACGAACAGGGAATGGGGGAGAGGTAGAGAAAGAGGGAGAAGCCAACTCCCAGCTGAACATGGAGTCTGATGCAGGCCTCAAACCCAGGACCCTGAGATCAGACCTGAGCTGAAGGCAGATGGTTAACTGACTGGGCCACACAGGCATCCTAGTATATCATATTTTTGTTTTCATTTGTTTCAAGGTATTTTTTTATTTCTCCTTTGATTTTGTCTGTGACCCAGTAGTTGTTCAAACATGTTGTTTAATCTCCATGTATTTGTAGTGTTTCCAGTTTTCTTCTTGCAGTTGATTTCTAGTTTCATACCATTGTGGTCAGAAAAGATGTTTGATATGATTTCAGTCTTTTTAAATTTATTGAGACGGTTTTGTGGCCTAACGCGTGAGCTATCTTGGAGAATGTTCCATGTGTACTTGAGAAGAATGTGTATTCTGTTAATTTTGGATGGAATGTTCTGTATATATTTATTAAGTCCATCTGGTCTAATGTGTTGTTTAAGGTCTGTGTTTCCATACTGATTCTTTTTCTTAATGATTTTTTTTTTTAAGATTTTTTATTTATTTATTCGACAGAGATAGAGACAGCCAGCAAGAGAGGGAACACAA
>NW_023247432.1:0-2655 GCF_002007445.2 Ailuropoda melanoleuca | reverse complement strand
GAAGCCTTCTGCAAAGGCTCCCATTCACTGTCCATGGAGGCATATGCAGGGTGCCAGCCACCAGGGGTTGATGAGGTAAGTGGAGCATTGGGGTGGGCATGAGTCAATTGGTGGGTCTGTAAGAAAAGCACCTCAAGTGGCACATGGGTGGGCTCCCTAATGCGGTATGTTAAGTAGTAGGATCCATGGCCCTTTAATGAGTTCTGGGCCCTGGTTTTCATGCTGCCAGCCTCTCCCAAACCCTCCGCCACGAGAGTCACCGCTTCTGAATAGCGCAAGACAGAAGTGGGCCTTCTGAACAGCATCCCACTTGGCTGGTCTGGGGAAGCTGGGCACTCACTCCCTATGCTCTCACTTTCCCTGTAAGAGAAATCAAAGGTGCAGGTGTACTTTCTTGGCACTGAGCTGTGCTGCTGTGGGGAAGGAGTGATGTGGGTAAAGTCAAACTCTTTTTCTCACCCTCTTCAATGCATTTATTCTCAGATTTTTTTTGTACAACTGTGTGCTAAAACTTTTCCACTGAACTCCCAGACTCTCACAAAGCTACTCTTGTCCATCAGTGACTGTCAAAATCAGTGTTTTGTGGTGGGGATATTGATAGAAAACATCTTTTTTGCTGTATTGCCGACCTGATAGCTATGTTTTCAACAGCAACAATGAAGCAGGGAAGCCCTGCAAGAATATCTTTACAAATTAGGATAGGTTTAGCCTCTAAGGGAGATGCAGCCATTTTGAATTGGGCAGATTCAGAGAGCCTCTCTTCTAGAGCAGAGAAATATCTTCCTAACTTGTCTTGCTAATTCCACCTCTCCAAACCCCTAGTACATACAAAAGATGTAAATTTAGTGACTATTTATTTAGCAACCAGTGTCTACTTGCGATTTCAGAAGTAAATAAAACATAGCCTTAGCCCTATAAGAGATGGTGGACAGAACAATGGCCCTCCCCTCAAAGATGTCCACATCCTGCTTCCCTGAATCTATGAAAATGCAACCTTACATAGCAAAAAGGACTTTGCAAGTGTGATTAAGTTAAGATTCTTGAGATGGGGTCATTGTGCTGGATTATCTCCTTGGGCCCAGAGTAATCACAGGGTCTTCATAAGAAGGAGGCAGAGGATCAAAATCAGAAGAAGGAGATTTGGCAATGGCTGCTGAGGTTGGAGTGACACACTCTAAAGATGGAGGATGGCGCCGTGGAAGGAAGGACACAGGTATCCTATGGAAGCTAGGATTGGTGAGGAAACAGATTCTTCCCCTCTAGAACCTCCCAAAGAAAGGCAAACCTGCCACCATCTTGATTTAGCCCTGTAATACTCATCATGGATACCTGACCTCCAGGACTGTAAGAGAATAAATGTGTGTTGTTTTAAGCCATTAAGTTGGTGGTACTTTGTCACAGCAAGAACAGAAACCAATTGCCAGTATTTTATATTCTCTTACAAGGACTGTGTGCTATACAACACTTTTGAGTGGTTAAGAAATAATTATTACTATGACATGTTTGGCTCAGAGGATGGCATGGAGAATTCTGCCAGGTAGAGAAGAAAGGGACAGAAATATTTGTATAAAGAAATGAAACAGGAGCCAAATCTGGAAACTTGTGTGTTTGCCAGGCAAACAAACCCATGGATTATCTCTCCCCACATGCCCTCCCTTTCTTCCTAAGCCTGGGGTTTCAATTAGGTGCTTCTCATATGGACTCGCAGAGCATGCTGGTCATCATCAGATTCAGGTCACCTTGTGCTTTTTGCTACCTGTCATAATAGTGGGAATTTTCCTCTACTGGAATTTGTGTCTCTGGCAATAAAGGAGAACCTGGTAAACAATGGACGCGTGGCATGGTTTTCTGAATCAAAGAATTGCAGAAAAGGCAGGGCTATCAAGGACATAGAGATGTGAATCCACCAGTATTTTCAAGGAACCAAGTGTCATTCAGGTTTATTGGGGCATAAGATGCAAGTCAAGAAAGAAACAGGTTGAAGAGCTGTGTCTCACCTGTTGCTGAATAATATTACATTGGGCAGCTCTGACCATGTAATTCTCTCACTGCATAGCTTCTGATGCTATTAGGGTGGCTTAGGGAAGTATTTTCATTAGGCATTGATGGTCCTGGACCTGTATTATGTATCCAAACCACTGTTCTCATCAAATTAATTGTTATTTCCTTTCATTTAATCTCAGTCCAATTAAATACACCCTTCACTGTTTCAGCTCCATGCCTTTGTCTAAGTTCTTCCTTCATCCAGCTTGACCTGAAAATTTCCAAGTTCTTCACACCCAACCGAATCTCCAACTATTTATCCTTCAAGTTTCATCTTCATTTCCACCTAAATGAACATTTCCCAGTGTTTTTCCCATGCTCACCTCCAGATAGGAATTATTTTCTCTCTCCAACAAAACCAATAGTCTTATGAGAGTCTTCCTTTGGATATCAGTCATATGCCTGTTTGTGCCAACTTTCTCCTCATGTCTGGATCTAAACATCTCTGGGATGATATCTTACTCATCCATTCAGCTTTGTCTCTTTCAATACTTAAGTTAAATTTAAAACACTATATGCTCAATAACAATATACTGAATTAATTTTATTTTGAAACTAACACCAATATACAGTGTGATGAGTGGTTTAGTAGAAATCTAATGTGTTATTTGA
>NW_023247431.1:0-2655 GCF_002007445.2 Ailuropoda melanoleuca | reverse complement strand
GGCCAACTCAGCCCTGCTGTTGAGAGCTCAGGCTCTGCCCCTGCCCTCTGGGGACTGCAGCTCGTGGTTCTGCCCCGTTGGCAGTAAGCCCCGGGCAGATGAGAACAGGCTGCAGACAGTAAAGGAGACACGTTCGTGGGGTTCAATCAGGGCCCAGGCCAGTCATGTGCCTGCTTTATTCAGACAGGAACGGCCCAAGTGGACCACAGCCCCAGCCTTTCCACACTGCGAAGGCAACTGGGAGCCAGGACGGAATCTAGAAAAATACTGCATCGATCCAGACAATCAAAAAAGAGCATTTTCTTGGTTAGTTAAATGGACTTAAGGCAGACTAGTCAGGATGTGAGACTAGAAGAGGTGACGGGAGAGAAAGGAGCCTTTGGCAGCACCAGCCAGGAGTGGCCCTAGCGGAAGTAGTTGGGACATTCGTGGGCGACCAGCTGCCAGGCCCGATCGAAGGCCTGCACCACGGCCGGCTCCAGCGGCCCTTCCTCGGTCGCTGCCAAGTTCTGTGTCAGCTGCTGCACGCTGGACATGCCCAGGATGACCGCGTCCCCGAGGGCACCCTGCAAGGGGAGACACCCAGGTGTGACTCCAGTCACCCGTCCTCCCTCCCAGCCCTGCCCTTGCCGAGACCCGGGCTCTGATGTTTATTTATGCCGAATACAGCTCTATAAGGAACCTGAGATGCCTTCAGTGATTTTAACCATGTGACTCAAACCCTGTCTTCTTTCCCTCTGCCGTCACTCTGCTCTTCCTCAGACAGACCTGCGCTCAGAGCGCAGCCCGGCCGCACAGCTGGGTGACGCTTGGCTTACTTACGGGAATCAGAAACTATGTCAGGCACTTAGCCCCGGTTTTTTGAGAAACTACTCCCTGTGCGTCAAACACTGGGAACTGCATCAGGCTGATGCAGGCGGGACGTTTTAGCTAGGGAGACCGGGGATGCCAGAGAGAGAGGGGGACCCCCAACTCCCACTGAAGTGTGAGTGAGGCTAATGGGTTTTGAGCAATTTTTTTGAGCAACCCCCTCAACATCTGTGTGAAGCCATGTCCTCATCTGTAAATCCGGGGGAATGGCACTTCATAGGGCTGGAGAACTAAGTACATGTGTGCGAAGCCCTCTTCCGGGGCCTGGCGCTCAGACAGGAGCTTAGGACAACGGAAGGGCTCTTCTCAGCTGTCACCAGGAGAGACTTCGGAGGGGAGAACTGTTTCGCTGGGGTGCCTGGCCGGCTCAGTGGGGAGCACACGACTCTCGGTCTGGGGTTGGGAGTTGGAGCCCTACACTGGGTGTGGAGGGTACTTACAAATAAAACCTTTTTCTTTCTTTCTTTTTTTTATTTAATATAGGCTCCATGCCCCACGTGGGGCTTGACCTCACAACCCTGATATCAAGAGTCACATGTTCCACTAACCAAACCAGCCAGGCGCCCCCAAATAAAATCTTTGGGGCAAAACAAAAACAAAAACAAGAAAGAAACAATGAAACGCGGCTTAGAAATCACGTCAAGGTAAGTGATTCCGGCTCTGTTAGGAGGGGCGGCGGTGACGCCCCCGGACGGCTGGCTCACCTGCAGCTGGGAATGGTGGTACATCCAGCGGAGGGTGGCCGAGGTCATGCTGGGGGCACTGCCGCCATACGCAGCCTGAAGGGCCTTCTCCACCAGGGCAATGGCCTCGAACTGGTTCTCTTTCCAGAAGCTGGGCAGGTGAAGGGAGTGGCACAAGGGTCAATAAACCGGGGTCACGCTGGGCTACAGCCACAAAGCCAAGCAGGAGAGCTGTGCCCACCCAACTGTGTGGAGTGGGGGGCCCAGTGCCCTTCCTGCAGCGGCCGGCTTGATCGGGCAGCAGAACTACTGGGCACAGGAGGCAGGTTGGGGAGGCCCTCCCCAAACACCTCAAAAACGTCTTTCATCTCTTTATGAGTTCTTAAGAACTGCCTGTCCTCCCTTTACCTAGTGAAGCAAAGGTAACTAGTACAGGGGTGGGGTGAGGTGGGGCGGGCAGGACTCAGCCCCAGGCCTCTTGAGTCTGGATCCACGGCTCGGTCCTTCCTTCCTGGCCAGTGGTAAGCACTTCTCAAGGAAGCACTAGGCCTCGGAAGACCCAGCATGAGTCCTGGGGGTCCCTGTTCACTCACAGAGCTTCCAAGAAAACAAGAAACGCCACTGACTTTGGTCATTTCTGCAGGAATCAAGAGACACGGGTCCGAACGGCAGGGGAGGCCCGGAACCCCCAGGAAAGGCACCTAGAATTTCTCTACTGCAAATAAAGTGGACCCCGCACCCCACCCATCCTGACGCAGCCCATCCCCCGCTCACCGATTTCTGTAGATCTCAGCCCAGTTATTCCCGAAGAAGCGGCCCATGGGTTGTTTCCCATCCTTGTCCTCATACTTGTACTTGCCTGTCAGCAGGCCCCCTGCGAGAGGACGCCCATCAGAGCCTCGGCCCACCCTGCTCCCAAAGGCTGTTCTGGACTGGCGATGGGGGGACGACCCACGAGGGATGGAGGACATGGCCCAACCTCTCTTCAAACCACTCCCTGCTTCCCAGGTCCTGGGCCGGCCCTCTACTGTGTCAGGAAGAGGCAGAGCCGGGGCCAGGAATGGCCTCCCACCCCAGGGGACCCGCCCCCCCAGAGCAGCCC
>NW_023247430.1:0-1046 GCF_002007445.2 Ailuropoda melanoleuca | reverse complement strand
TGCTGCATCCCAAAAGTTCTGAACTTTCATGTTTTTATTTTCATTTACTTGCATGTATTTTTAAAATTCTTTAATTTCCTGGTTGACCCATTCATTCTTTAGTAGGATGTTCTCTAACCTCCATGTATTTGTGGTCCTTCTAAATTTTTTCTTGTGCNAATTTTTTCTTGTGTTTGATTTCAAGTTTCAGATCATTATGGTCTTAAAATATAAATGGTATAATCTCAATCTCTTTGTACTGTTTGAGGGCTGATTTACAACCTAATATGTGATCTATTCTGGAGAATGTTCCATGTGCACTTGAGAAGAATGTGTGTTCTGCTGCTTTAGGATGAAATGCTCTGTATATATCTGTTAAGTCCATCTGGTCCAGTGTATCATTGAAAGCTCTGAGTAGGGTTTTAGAGTCTCCTACTATTATTGTATTATTATCAATGAGTTTATCAAATATTAATTGATATTTGGCTGCTCCCCAGTTAGTGGCATAAATATTTATGATTTTAGATTTTTTTGAATAACCCCTTTATTATGATATAGTGTCCTTCTTCATCTTTTATTATAGTCTTTGTTTTAAAATCTAGTTTGTCTGATATAAGAATGGATACTCCAGGTTTCTCTTGATGTCAATCAGCATGATAAATGGTTCTCCATTCCCTCACTTTCAATCTGGAGGTGTCTTTGGGTCTAAAATTAGTCTTTTGTATTTGCAAATGACATATCAAGTAAAGAGCTGGTATCCAAAATCTATAAAGAAATTATCAAACTCAACACCCAAAAAACAAATAGTCCAGTCAAGAAATGGACAGAATAGATGAACAAACACTTCTCTAAGCAAGACATACAAATGGCCAACAGACACATGAAAAAATGCTCAACATCACTTGTCATCTGGGAAAAACAAATTAAAACCACAGTAAGATACCATCTTACACCAGTTAAAATGGCAAAAATTGGCAAGGCAGGAAACAACAAATATTGGAGAGGAATTGGAGAAAGTGTATCCCTCTTACACTGTTGGTGGGAATGCAAGTTGGTACAGCCACTTT
>NW_023247429.1:0-2654 GCF_002007445.2 Ailuropoda melanoleuca | reverse complement strand
TGGGACTCCGGGAGGGGCGGAGGCGGGGGTGGGGGCCTTCCCGAGGTTGCTTGGCGACCAAGCTCTCCGCCCAGACTGTTCCATTTCCTCAGCGGGGGGCGCCGCGGGCAGGAACGTAGCTGACGGGCCTCCCAGAGCGGCCCTCTTCCGGCTTCTCCCCCTCTGCCGGACGGTGGCCAGGGCCCGTGACGTCACAGGAGGCGGGGCCAGCGCCGCTGCCGGGTGCTGGAGGCGCCATTGGAGCCGGCTTGGCTTGTGAGCTCCGCTGAGGAGCCGGAGGTTGGGCCGCAGTTAGCTCCGCGTCCGCTCCTGGTTCCTGGCCCCTCAGCGGCATGGCGTGCGGGGCGACGTTAAAGCGGCCCATGGAGTTCGAGGCGGCGCTGCTGAGCCCTGGTTCCCCGAAGCGGCGGCGCTGCGCCCCTCTGCCCGGCCCCACTCCGGGCCTCAGGCCCCCGGACGCCGAGCCGCCGCCGCTTCTCCAGACGCAGACCCCACCGCCGACTCTGCAGCAGCCCGCCCCGCCCGGCAGCGAGCGGCGCCTTCCAACGCCGGGTAACCTATGCTGCGGGCTTGGCAGGAAGCCAGGCCCAGGCATTTTGGGGGTGGGGGTGGGGCGGCTATGGGCGCTAGGCTAATTCACCCACAGACCCCTTCTTTGCCCTGAGAAACGGGAACTGGGGTGCCGCTGGGCCTTGTCGCTTCCGGGGATGGGAGACGTCCGGGAGAGATGGTGAGGCCCCAGTGCCCGTTTTCGGTTTTCCTGGAGCTGGAGAGACTGGAGGGGTGGGCAGCAAGAGGAAGATAGGAATATCCCTGGCCGCTCGGGGCCCTTCCCCTGCGCAGAGCCCCTTCTGCCTCCGCTGCCCGGGCCTGCACTGAGCCGCCCAGCAGATCCAGTGGGCCATGGAAAATGGGATTCTACTCACGAATCCGGCCTTGAGGGTGGGGGTTGGGGGCGGGTTCCTGGGAAGGGGCCTGAGTGCGTGCTCTTCACTGTAGTGTAGCTTGGAGGGAGACCTGATTTCCAGAAGTCTTCAGGGATCAGAGGCCGTCGCAGAAGTCATAGAATTCGATTTCAACCTTTTTCTAAGGGTCTGGCCATGTTCTTCTATTGTATGGCTATTGTCTTGTACCATATATGGCTTGAAATCGGTAGTTCGTTAGCTAGAATTTGTTTGAGAATCCTTAAACATACAGAGGTTCCGGAAGCAGGAGTTCGACTATACGTAACAGAGACTCTTTCAGTAAGGATTACACGTTGGTCAAGGAAAGGGGAGAGCTAGTGTGACTATAGAATTAGGACAAACCCCCCCCTCCTCCCGCTAACCATTGTGTAGGAATAGAGGGGAAAGTGCATCAGAATTAATGTAGCAGTTTAATGTAGCCATTTCCAGGGCTCCTGGAAATGGGGGAGGTCCTCAAAACTGGACTTCGGCAAGTTATTTCTTTATGTGTGTTTTTCTATTACTCAGGTGTAAGTGGAACCTTAGGACTGCCTTAAAAATCATTCTTTTCCTCATCCTTTTTCAGTTACCAGTGTCTTTGGGCTTTATTTCTTTCCTCTTTCCTCTGCATATCCATAATGCAGATTTCAGGCTCTCCTACTCTCATTCCGAGATTCCTGCAGTTGCCAGCCAAGCTCTCCTAGATGCTGTATCCTTCTCATGTTCCCCTCTTCTTTATCCTGGCATTCAAAGGATTTACCAGCTATAACCATATGTCTTACTTAATCTTCCACACATTTTTTTTCTCTTCCAAACAATGCTTTTGCTGCTCTCTTTCTCCAGACCTACCTGGGTGTGCCTCTTATCCTTGCCTTCCATCATGATGTTTTCTTCCCCTTGTATTTGCTAATCCAAATGCAGTCATTTTTGCAAGTCTCTCATCCATTACCTGACTAACCCTGCCCCTAAGGAACTCTGTTCTTTAAATTCCCTGACCACTTAATGTCACAAAGCCTTATGTACTGAATGAGATAATGTTTGTAAAAGTTTTTTGCAAAGAGCCCTTCAAAGAGCAGGGGCCTGGCGCCTGGATGGCCCAGTCAGTTAAGCATCAGGGTCTTGATCCCAGGGTCCTGAGTTCAGGCCCCATGTTGAGCTCCATGCTGGGCATGGAGCCTACTTAGAAAGAAAAGAAAAGAAAAGCAGGGGACAAAATGCCCACTTGAAATGATATTTTTTCATCTGCTGTTCCTACAGATAACAAAGATAGTCATAAAATCTTTCTGGATCTCTCTTCTGCAAAATAGAATTAATACTTGCCCTATCTATCTTGATGGATTTTATGCATATGTTTTATTTCATCCAGTCATACTCTGTAAACTAATTCTGTTGTAGTTCACATTACAGCAAATGTTTAATAAATGATTGTTGAATGCATTTGGAAGCCTCAGTATTGCAGAGTGCAATAATGGGAGTCACTATTTTTGTTTTTAAATTTTAATTTTCACATAGATCATGCAAACTACCTTCTTGGTCATGTATATTAAAATATTTTTATTTAAAATATTCATTTGTAAAGATTGATCAGTTAAACTCCTTAATGCTTATTGGAATATGGTTCTGTCAAGAAAGAAACAAAAGGGGCGCCTGGGTGGTGCAGTCGTTAAGCGTCTGCCTTCGGCTCAGGGCGTGATCCCAGAGTTCTGGGAT
>NW_023247428.1:0-2653 GCF_002007445.2 Ailuropoda melanoleuca | reverse complement strand
CCTCCCCCAACTGTCTTTCAAATAAATAAATAAATAAATAAAATTAAAAAAAAAAAAACTTTAGGTGGGACCAAGTAACTTGCCCAATGCCATGTGGCTGCTAAGTGTCAAGATCAGAATTAAAACTCAGTAAGCCTAATACCAAGGTCTTCATTCTACAGCAATCGCCCTATGTCTTTCAAAGACAAAAAAGAAGTAAAGACTGCTGGACTCCTATAGATGCTGGAAATGCAGGTTCAGGAGAGTCCCAGTCTTTCTGCTAAACCAGGGTCACCACAACTCTTTTTCCATGTCACCCCATTCTGCCACGACCACAATTTTGATTTTATTTAAAATAAAGACGGGGTTTTTTTTCTATCACACCAATAGCACAACTATTTCTAAAACTGTCCCAGTGCCAAATGGAAGTAAAGAATAGAAACCAAAACTAAAACCAAAACATGGTTAGTAAACAAGAGAATAGAAACCAAAACTAAAACCAAAACATGGTTAGTAAACAAGCTTCAATAAGAAAAAATTAAATGAACGAGTATGAGGAAAAATGTTTACCCTTACTAGTTCAAATAAATATAAATTAAAGCAACATTTATGAAGCATTTAGACTGCAAAAAAAGCTGGGATTTTTAAGTAGCTCTCCACATTTGGAGTGGTTCCTGTGGAACTGGGATACTCATTTACTCCTGGTGGCAATGGAAATTGGTACATTTTTGGAAAGCAATGGAAAAATAGCAAGAGCTATACAAATTTTCACGAATCTTTTGCTCCAGACAATCCAGGAAGTGAAACAACTAAATTACTCAACAGTATAAAAATATCTACATGCATAGTATATTTATTGTCAAAAACCTAGAAACACCCTAAATGCACAACAGCAAATGGTTTAGGAAATTATAGTACATCGACTTAATGGAAAATTATGTAGTTATTAAAATTGTAATTGCAAAGTAAATGTAGAAATATAGAAAACGTTCATGGTTTACAGTTTAAGTGGGAAAAAAAGAATAAAGAAAGGCCTGTCTTCTATAAATGTAACTGTAAAAATACGTATTTATTTAGACAAATAGTGAATTTTCTCAATTCTAAAAGGCATATTTTTAGCATGTCAACGTGTAAAATCAGGATGCACCTTAACAATCAATACTGTCTTATGTTTAACTGCGAGCACTTTTTCTTTTTTAAATTTAAGTGAAATGTGGTACTATTAAAAAATAGGGTAAACATGAAGCTGTTGAGAGATTCTAGGTGTTTCATTTTGCTGATGTTCAAAAATAAACTTTTTTCCATAACAACTTTAAAAGAATAACAAATGAACGGAGTTAAATGAGTCTGATGGCTGGTGGAAAATTCTAGAACCAGATGCATTCATAAGGACTTTTCATAGGCCATCTTTTAAGCGGAGAAAGAGTATGGAAGGAATTCTGAAGGCTGGAACCCATTTTTAGCAAGAAATAATGAAGAGGAAAGGGGTTTCAAATGTTTTCTAATCTACCTAGTGACTTGTAGGACGCAGTTTTCTTTTATGTCCAACTTAAAGAGAATGGGGAATCCTGTGCCATGGAGTAAAATTTAGAAACGGAAAATGACAGTATCTATCTTTCTTATCATCTTTTATTAAAAGTGGTTCTGAATTCAGACATAATTAAATTTGTCATGAAGGATTTGAAGGTAAGTAGTTTTAATCTCACACAAAATTTCTTGTCCAAAATAAGAAAACAATGATATAAATTCACGTGGAGTCAGAAAGAGTCCTCAGTTTTCAAAATACAAGTAAATGGTGAATGCAAAAAATGGGAGCAATATTAGGAAAGAAATAAATATCAGGATATATAAAACTAAATCTTATTACAAACATTTTAAGAGTTTTAATCAACTATAGAGAAAACAAAGAAATGAGATGTCAATCCATTCTTTTTCTTTATTTTTTTGTGAGAACATATAATGTAGAGATTTGTTTAGTGAGATTTATTTAGATCTATGTGAAGTCAAGAGTTAATGCAACTCAGAAAGAGTAATCTAAATGAGAAAACTATTTAAGTTGGGAAAAAAATGTCTGAAATCTATAATCATCAGAAACTAGAAATCCTAATTACAATAGTTTAGCCTAAATCATCTGTGGCTTCCTCCCTTCCTCAGTAGTGGAGTCCCATCTTTAGTGGGGCACATTGCCTCCAAGACCAGTTTTCATTTCCCAGCTCTTCTGCAGCCTATGGCCACACTCTGAGCAATGTGTTATAAATCAAAGCCTTATATGACCGAACTGGACCTCTTTAAGACCACTTTTTATTTATTTTTTTTTGAAGTATAGTTGACACACAATGTTACATTAGTTTCAGGTGTACAACATAGTGATTATGCAAGTCTATACATTATGCTGTGCTCATCACAAGTGTAGCTCACATCTGTCACCATACAACATTATCACAGCACCACTGACTATATTGCCTGTGCTGTATCTCCATGACTTACTCACTCCATAACTGGAAGCTTGTATCTCCCACTCCGCATCACCCATTTTGCTCCTTCCCTCACCTCCTTCCACTCTGGTGATCCTCAGTTTGTTCTCTGTATGGGTAAGAGCACTCTTTTTTTTTAAGATTTTATTTATTAATTTGACAGAGAGAAACAGCCAGCGAGAGAGGGAACACAAGCAGGG
>NW_023247427.1:0-2651 GCF_002007445.2 Ailuropoda melanoleuca | reverse complement strand
TTTAAGATTTTATTTATTTATTTGATGGAGAGAGACAGCCAGCGAGAGAGGGAACACAAGCAGGGGGAGTGAGAGAGAAAGAAGCAGGCTCCCAGCGGAGCAGGGAGCCTGATGAGGAGCCCCATCCCAGGACCCTGGGATCGCCCTCTGGGCCGAAGGCAGATGCTTAACGACTGAGCCACCCAGACGCCCCACTGTTGGCTCAATTTTGATGGGTTTATTAATTTAAAAAAACTTATAAAACTTTTACTGCAAAATGTTATATTAATGTAAAACTAAACTTAGGCTTTCTTTGTTAATGATATATTGGTCTTAGAAATTAAATTGTGGTTATTTACTTGGAATATAATAGGTACGATTATAAATATTGTGTTTTTAAAGATTATAAGAGAAGTTCTTTTTATTTCTTTTTATGCTATATTTTACCCTCAATTTAGTAGGTTTTGCAACAGTGGTTGAGATTTTTACTTATTTTCTGTTGTAATGTGTCCAGATAGCAACTATTCAGTGATGCACCAGAATATTTTTCTCTGCTTTGTGTTGACTTTACAATCATGTTCTCTTTTTTCTCTTATGTTAACTTTAAAATATTTTCACTTTGATTAGGTAATAGGTAACAAAGTATCATTTTCCCTATTTAACCTAGTTGCCAGGTGCAATTGGGCTACTTTCTTTTGCTTTCCTTGGATGGAATCCTAAATTTAAAAGATATTATAAAGTCAGGATATTTTTCATTATATTTATTAATTAGCTCATCCGTGTTGTAAGACCCACTTGGGAAGAATGATCAAATCGGAAGATATAGTCAGCCTTCCCTAGGTTAAGTTTGCACAGGCAAAATGTCAATATAAATATTTCAGAAATTGTATCTCTTATGTGAAGACACTGGAGATTTGTCAATGTCGTCACTGTTCGTAGCATATTCTCACTTTTGTTTTTAAGATTTATTTATTTATTTATTTATTTGCGAAAGCACAAGCAGCAGGGACAGAAGGGAGACAGAATCTCAAGCTGACTCAGGGCTGAGCATGGAGCCTGATGCAGGGCTCAATCCCATAACCCTGAGATCATGACCTGAGCTGAAACCAGGAGTGGATGCTTAACTGACTGGGCCACCCAGGGCCCCCTATTGTCACTTCCATGAAAACATTGATCAAACCTTTGTGAAATAGCTGTGTGCAGTATGCCTATAGAGAAATTTTTCCTCCTTCGCTGTGATGATATTTTATTGGTTATTGATATAAATTAATTTTACTATAAAGCAGGTGTCTAATTTTTTTCTTTCTTTTTTTTTTTTTTTTAGAGTTGGGGTGGGGGAAGAGGGAAAGGGAAAGAGAATTTCAAGCAGGCTCCGTGCCCAGAGCTAGCCCCATGTGGGCCTGGGTCTCACAACCCTGAGATCATGACCTGAGCTGAAATCAAGAGTTGGAAGCTTAACCAACTGAGCCACCCAGGTGCTCCTGGTGTTTACTTCTTGATTCTTGCTGAATGTTTCTGGAAAGTCCTGTATTAGATACTATGAACATTGATCCTTCAAAGAATAGACTCTTGGATTCAGGTTTCTGAGCTGTTCTCCCTTAGACAAATTTTGGGCTGTGCTAATGGATCTGTCAAGATATCCAGGACTCTTTTTAGTTTAGAAGCAAATTTAGCAAGAATGCTTGACCTAAGGTCAAGCAGAACAAGAATTACTAGGATTGAATAAACCAAGGAGGGAAATTAAAATGTGGTTATCTATTTGGAATATAGTTAAGTATTATTTTAGATATTGTGTTTTTAACAAATATAGGAAAAGTTTTTTCTTTTTTACATTATATCTAACTCCTAATTTAGTAGATACTGTTTCTGTGGATGAAAACAAAACATTTAAAAATGATATCTGATTCCCACCGATTCCCTTAGAGTTCAAACACACACTTTCACTGAATCTTTACACTTTGCATGAAAAATAATTGCATGGTTTAATAAGAATCTGTTGTTTTCTTTTAACATGGATATAATTGGAAAGGTTGGTTGTGTAATCAAGGCCTACTTGGGGCAATAATATTTGAAGATAATTCTCATTTGTCATCGGACCTGATAAGTTCACTATTGAGAAATATCAGTGGAGTCAATGCCTACAAAGTTCTCTCATGAAATTGACCTGGTACCTGACTTATAGGGCCTCAGTCTCACAAGTAAGTACAAGTAAGATCGTTTCTGTGCAAGCCAAGGACCCTGGAATTTGGGGGACTTTTAGATGAGAGGCATTCATCTAACTGTGTGGGTACTGTAGGCGAAATGGTAAGTCATAGAGGGTCTTAAAAGTTAGAACAAAGATTCCTTATGAAAGCTGCTGGATAGAAGTTAATTATGTGGCCTTGGTAGTTGCTTGATACTGAAGGCTCAAGATTTGCAGACAAAATCAAGGAGTCCTACATAGCTAATTAACCCTCCTAGCACTTATGAAAACCATTCATAACAGACCTAATGAGACTGCCACTTCTCTCTTTTAAAATCAGGAATAATCTTTGGAGGAGCGCCTAGGTGGCGCAGCGGTTAAGAGTCTGCCTTCGGCTCAGGGCGTGACCCCTGCATTATGGGATCGAGCCCCACGTCAGGCTCCTCCGTTGTGAGCCTGCTTCTTCCTCTCCCACTCCCCCTGCTTGTGT
>NW_023247426.1:0-2013 GCF_002007445.2 Ailuropoda melanoleuca | reverse complement strand
CCCCCCCCCACCACGGCACTGTTTGCTGGATGGCATTGATCTGGCCTCCGTCTCCTATGAAAGCATAGTGCCCAAAGCAGTGTAAGGCTCTGTCTGCAAGTTATTCTCAAGTTCTGAAATACAGAGAGAAAAGAGTGAAACCAGAGTCATTTTTTGGTGCACTGACGGAAAACACAGTGATGTTCATTACTTAGAACTCTCCTCAGGGATTAAGCATGATTAAATAGCCCCGGTTTACTAAAAGTGACCAGGTTTCACCACCAAATACACACGCCAGACACTTGGCCTCCCATTTTTGTAGAGTTTCACAAGCATCTTTAGCAAAGCTAACAATGTAGGCCCAGATTTCTTTCTCCCTAGAGACACTACACATTTCTCCAACTTGCTGTGTTCACATTGATTTCAAAAGGAGCTTTGCACTCACAAGAAAAACACGGAGGGCATAGTGTGTGACCCATGGTTTTTACAGCCACACTATTAAAAAAAAAGGGGAAGAAACTCAAAGCATTTTCACATTTTCACATTGACAGGAATTGGCTGTTTTGACAAGGGAAAGTCATGGCATAGGATTTTTTAGATAAATTAACAGAATGAAAGTGCTAAATTAAAATTGCAACATTGATTTCCTTTTTAGCTCAGCTGTGCATTATATAAAAGGGTCAGAGGAAGGATTTATTATGGGCGATGAGTCTCTGTCGTCCACTAAGAGAGACCAGTGTATAAAATAAAGTTGTCCATTTCAGACACCCTTTGTCTCCAAGGAAAGCTGTCTAGGAGGCCCACGGGTGGCAGAGGCACTGAAAGGAAATGGAAATTGATAATCGGTCCTGTTAGGCTGATTCTCTGCATGTTCAATTCATATCCTTTTGAAAAGAAGAGATTAAGATGAAACCTCATTGAGGAATACACATTTCGAAGAAAATAGAAACAAAGGTTCTGCAAGGCTATTTCAGTTGGTGTCAAATGTGAGAACAAGGCGACACAAACTTATATGAAGAAAGGGCATTAACAAAATCCCCAGACAAAGAAGCAGCTAATAGCAAATATATGCAGCCGCCTTTGTGGGCGCTCACAGGAGAAGTGGTACAACTTGATTTACAAAGGACCTGGATAATTATTTGTTACTTGGAGCCAACCCTGCTTCTCCCTCTGCAGAGGGCAGGCACTGACCATCTGCGTGTCTTAGTTTTGCTTTTGTGTGGCTGAGAATTAGCCACATTTTTGTGTCTGGTAAGCTTTGCATGAAGAGATGTTTGAAGCACTGGCTTTGTTTTGTTTTAAATCTTTAAACTGCTCCCTCCGCTTTAGTCGGAGGATTATTGCACATCTAACCACAAATAAATTGAAATATCAGCTGAAGAGAGTGCATGTTGCTCACTGATGGAATAATGGACGGCAGGTGGTAGAGGGTTTTGTTTTCAGAAAAGCACAGGAGGCTGGAAGTGACAAGAGTGATTCTGAGAGAGGGCTGAAACTGTCAGGCTGGAGTCATGGGGGTCAGTAGTTCCTGAGCTGACCTTTTTAAACAAACCCTGAGACGACCTTTTACTGCGTCCTCACAGCAGTAGAGCGTTCATGCCAGAAAGGTTGCCCCTCCCTCTAGATACTGAGAGTTTGAACAAAAAGCATATTTTCTATGATAGGGCCATGTTCCACGCTTCACTCACAGGGCAGCCTGACACTCCCTCTCCTGTCAGCCTGTGACACGCGATCCTAACTGCTCACCTGCTCCAGCACACACGTGAGCATCTGAGCCATCCCTTAACACCTTTCTGCCGCCTTTGATATCATCGTCCTGTCAGATCATGGAAATCGAGGGACTCGGCAGCAGCGCGGGACACTCCGTGTGCTAATTTCCATGTCATTGCCTTGGATGGTGTTCAAGAGCAGAGGTGGTACATGGAACTCTTACCTGACTTTTGGGGACACGCTGAAGGGCTGAGATGTGCTGTCAGTGGCATACAATGCACTTCCTGTTGTCTGTGGCCAGAGTTATAGAAGGTGCAGGGTAGG
>NW_023247425.1:0-2650 GCF_002007445.2 Ailuropoda melanoleuca | reverse complement strand
GGATTCTATTAGCCAGGATCTTGTTGAGGATTTTGGCGTCCATATTCGTTAGGGAAATCGGTCTGTAATTCAGGGCAGCATTTCTACCCGGCTTCCAGGTGATGCTGATGCTGCTGACCAGGAACTACACTTGGAGCAGCAAGGCTCTGAAAAGCCTAATACATAACATCACAGAGGAGTGGACATGTTCCAACAGGTCAGATCAACCCAGTATAATAAGCTCCTAAGGAGAAGCTGCCCGAAGTGGTGAGAAAGGATGAAATGCCCTTTCCAGGGGACATGGAGAGCAGGGGGATCCATGACATTAAATACATGCTATTTGTAGAGGGAAAAAAAGAGAGGCAGGCAAACCAAGAAGCAGACTTTTAACTACAGAGAATTAACTGATGGTTTTGTAACCAGAGAGGAGATGTGGGGAGAGGGGGTAATGGGTGAATCAGGTGATGGGGATTAAGGAGGGCACTTGTCATGATGAGCACCGGGTGATGTATGGAAGTGTTGAATCACTATACTGTACACCTGAAACTAATATTACACTGTATGTCAACTGGAATTTAAATAAAAACTTCTTAAAAATACATGCTATTTGCAAAGAGGAAAGTGATTCCACCCAGGATCTCAATGCTGGCTGCTCATTAGAATCACTGGGATATGTTTAAAACTATGATACCTGGACCCCACCCTCAGAGATTATAATTTAACAGACCTGAAGAACCTACCCATTGATATTTTTTTTAACTTTCTGGAGAACTCAAGTGTGCATCATCTAATGTGATAACCAGTGCCCTCCAGGGCTGGTTTCATCCATGGTGGAGCTGGCGAGCTGAGAAGTAGGGAGCTCTCATGGTGGACATCCCCTCAATCCTGCCTGTGGAGACTACAACACAGCAGGAGACTGAGATATTTTATTTTCTAGCAGGGAGGCTAGGCTGTGTCAAGCCACCCTCAGTCACATCATACATTATGGGGCAGTGATTCCTTCCACCATTAGATTCCTAGGGCTGGCAAAGAACATGGAAACCATGAAGCACTAGGTAGCAGGCAGCCCAAACCAAGACTCAGAGTGGTTCTGTGACCTCCCCACCATCAAGTCACCAGGGATAGAACACACCAGGAATGGGGGGAAGGTCCTGTGACTCCTAACCCAGGGCTCTCTGCCTCAAGCCTGGGGGGACTCCCTTTTGACCCTCACATAAAAACCTTGGCAGGTACTCTCCAGGGGAAGAAACTACCCTGCCATGCCCTAGCTCACTGGAGCACAGGGAGAAGAGAAGACTAGACAGTGAGTCTCCTTGATTAGCTCTTCTAGATCACACACCTGGCTAGGAGCACTCACAAGCTTGTCGCATCTGACCCTCCCAGCCAACGTCTTGAATGGTGGGTCTGGACATGCCCCCCAGATCTACCTGGCTGAGCCCTCAAGGGGACTCTCTAGTGTAAAGGTCAAAAGCCCAGGAGCTGCGGTTTCTATCTCTCACTAGGGAGACACACTCTGCCATACTTTGCAGCCCACCCACGACCGAGAACCCACCCAATCAGGGGTTCTCCTCCAACTTCTGCCCCTAGTTGCACAGCAGCTTAATTTCATTTGGCCGACCGAGGACTCCTCGGTCCAAAACCATGTTCTGTGGCAGACAGCAGATTCCATTAGAAGGTCAAGATGAATTACCGGTTATTATTGGCAGCTCTGAAACCCACCAGGCTGAAAATCTGCCATATCTCATTGAACATGAATTAGGTTTCAACAGTTTGGCAACTCTGGCCCGCCCTTTTGACCTGCCATATTACCACCTATGTACTGATGGGGTTTGGCAAACAGAACAAACTTCTAGCCAATAGGTCACTGCCCCTCAGCGGGCACATGACCCAAACCCACACCTGAAATCAGAGAAGCAATAACCAGGGCAAGAAAGTCCCCCTTGTTGCCAAGACAAGCGCTACTTTTAGCAACTAAGGCTACAGCAGTATCTTACATGAAACCCAAACCGTGGAGAAAGAAACCTAGCTCAAGTGAGGAATCAGAACTTCACAGGGCAATAAAAGCAAGTCTAGGGGGATGGCACCTTCCCTCCACACCCCTGAGGGAGAGTGGGAATTGAAGGGGTGGGGGAGGGAGGGAGAGAACAGTGATATTTATTGATCACTGCTCTAGCCCCAGCACTGAGAAGGACCATTTCATATATGTTACCTCAGTACATCTTTGGGCAAAGTAGATGTCCTAATCCCCCAAATGAGGCACAAGGAGGCTAAACAGCCTGTCCAAGGTCACAAAGTCACGCGGATGAAGAGCACGCGACAGTTGGGAAGTGCAGGATGTGCTAAGGGAACCGGGTCAAATAGATACTCAGAAGCCTGAGCTCATGCCCGCTGGCCACCCAGCTTCTGAACTAGAGGGCTGAGCCATACCAGAACACAGGCAAAACCCACACACACGACCCAAAACCCAAAGGAATAAGAGGTCTGGGGTTGCAGGGCTGTTTTCAGGATTGCCTCTGGCTCTGGGCCAATGACCGGGTGGCAGGACATGGAGGACCACCCCTGCTCCCCTGCCCAAGGACAGATGCACTTTCGGAGGTGAGCTGCAAAGGCCCTGTCACTCCTGGGCTCGGTGGGGGTGGGGGTGGGGGGCACACGAGCGCAGGTCAGGGAG
>NW_023247424.1:0-2649 GCF_002007445.2 Ailuropoda melanoleuca | reverse complement strand
GGTGGGGGGTGGGGGATGGCGGAGAAGATGTGGGGAGGGGCTGACAGGCAGCTGGCAAGGTTGAGAAATTAACTACACAGACCAAAGAAGTTAATTGTGGAATAATATTTAGAATCATGAGGCCAAGTTTCTTTCCACCTGCAAGAGTTTTACTTACATGGAAAAAACCCTGAGGTGCTGAATAGGAATATTGGGTTAAAAATACACATACACACGGATACAGAAACAGTTATAGATCTATGTGTATGTCCGTATTTTTCCTAACTCTGCTCCCTGAGAGGGCCTAGAAGCAATGGTCCCTGAGTAACAATGAGTGCACTGAGCACCAGCCTCCACTAAAGTACCCTTCTCCATTAAGAAGAATCAGGTTCCTTGGAGGCAGGTGTGACTCCCGGCCTGGGGTAAGGAAAGCACCAGATAAGGCTGGTATGTATCAAAGGACACAGAAGGCAGCCTAACAAAGTTCTCGCTGGTCAAATCTAGGACAATTTGAGCATCCAAATAAATGAAGATACAAGATGACAACCTACTAAAATAAAGTAGGAGTCCATGAGTCCATCCTGAGATAATGAATAATTAAATGGATGAGGAAAGAAGAGAAAGCTCTTCCTTTCGGTAGGATGACAACTAATAAGCGAACAAGGAGTGGTGGGAATAGAGGATGACGATTTGACCACTATCACAGAGGAAGCTGAGACAGGCAGTTGTTGTCAATGGATGCTAAAGGCCAGTAAGTGTCAGACTGATTAGGAACAGAATTTGGCATCTTACTAATCAAAGCGGAAGGGGAAGATGGTGACCTTGTAGAGAAACCTGGAAGATACCACCCTGACCAGGTCATCAAGGTTCTCATTCCCTGTGATGCGACAGGTAGACCGCACGTGCCTCCCTGTGCCTGAGAAGGACACAGGGTCATTTCATCAGTCTTCCGGCCAGGAACATGGCCACAGCCAGGTCATGAGAAACTGGCAGCTGGATCCAGGGTGAGGGTCTTCCTACAGAACAAGGGAAGGCCTGAGCTCTTTAACGAACTCTTTAACACAGACTCTTTGACACAAAATAAAGCAGAATATTAGATGAATAGAAAAGCTCTTCCTTTAGCTTATAAAAATAGTTTCATATCGGTGAGATGGTCACCTATCTTTAGGGCTTTCAAAAAAGCTATTTCAAACATCATACCCACTTTTGAGACTATGTGTCTCAATGTTTTGCTTCAGAAATTTGGTCATTCTAATATTGAAGAAAGGAAGTTTAAGAATTAACACTGCTTAAGAAGAGAGGGAGTCTGCTATAAAAGAAAAAAAAAAAGGCATGCATGGCCAGATACATGAGTTATAGCGCCAGCTCTGTCAGCACTGCTGGCTGTCTGACCCCAACTGCTCCACGTCCGACGTTAGCTAATTGTGCCCAGTGACGTCTAAGGGCCGGTGCAGCATGAAAATCCATGAATTAAATAAATATACCTATATAGACATACATCAAAGTTCAAGCTTTACCGGAGAATATGAAAATGTGCCACGTTCAGTGTTTGGATGGTTACAGACAAGTGATGTAGGTTTGGTCATTTAACAACTTGATATATTTTATTTATTTTTAACAAAATCCTTGAATTCATTACCAGACTGAGTATTCCAAAGAAGTGCCTTCAGGATGGGAAAGGAGAAACTGCGCCTCTCTACTTCCACCTAGTGGTGGCAAGTGCAATGTACTGCGTGACGCTAACAAAAATGAATGAGTTTAGGGCTACATTTCTGGAAGCGTGCATTTTCAGCTCCCCCTCCTGGGCACTGCCACATTTCTTTTTAATTTTCAGTGTTGACCTGATTATTTTTTACTAGAGTTTTACTCTATTTTAATAAATTGTACTAAAATACCCTACTTTTGATTTATCTTATACATTAAAATGCTCATTTCATTCATTCTTTCAACGTGTATTTGAGAGCTTTCTATGTGCCAGGAACAATATGAGGTATGGAGGGATGTCATGAACAAAAACAAATGCTTCTCTTTTCATGGAGCTTATATGCTGGTCATAAAGTAATCACAACAGTGACTGTTCTAAGTGTTTTAGAGGAAAGATAAAATTCTGCGAACATATGACAAAGAAACCTGATCTAGATGGTGACCTTGGAAGTTCTACAGAAGGGCCATCTCAGTGGAGATATGACAGGTCACTGGGAACTAACCACACAAAAAAGAATGGAGGGTAGGACGAAAGTACTGCAGACGGAGAGAGAAGACAGTTCCAAGGCCTGGTGGGTAGACGGGGCACATGTGGCTGGGTCCCGGGGTTCCCAATGAGTCTCCAGAGGTAGGTGGGGGTGAGCAGCTGCAGGGTCACAGGATGGCAGGTTTATGATTTGGGTCATTAATCCAAGAGCAACGGGGAGCTAGCAGTGAGCAAAAGGGGGAGGCTGGGAAAGAGATAACATAATTTGCTCTGCTTCCTGAAGGTTACTTGGGCTGCCGTGTGGAGAACAGAACAGAGAAAAGCCAGAGGACAGGATTTCAGAAGGCTGGAGAAAGAAGGTGGCAGCTTGGACTAAGGTGCCAGTGGCAATTAAGAGAAGCGAAAGATGCACAGGAGGCAATGTCACCAGGGCTCGGTGACCTGCTGGATGTTGGGGTGAGGGAAAAGGTCAAGGAGGA
>NW_023247423.1:0-2649 GCF_002007445.2 Ailuropoda melanoleuca | reverse complement strand
AGCAGGGGGAGTGGGAGAGGAAGAAGCAGGCTCATAGCGGAAGAGCCTGATGTGGGGCTCGATACCATAACCCCGGGATCACTCCCTGAGCGGAAGGCAGACGCTTAACCGCTGTGCCACCCAGGCGCCCCTGAGTTCTCGTTTTTCTAATTAAAAAGTGAATTCATGCTTATTAAAATTTTGAACCTTGCTGAAATATGAAGCAGATTTTAACAGCGTTGAAAGAGCCCCCAAAACTAAATTGTCATTGGAATTACAGTTCACAAAAGTGGGCCTGGCCCCACATACTGAACAGAACCAGAGTGACCTCCCAATAAATAGGAGGCTTAAATGGGACCAAGGATCTTCTAAAAAACTATCCAAAATGCACAGGATGCAAGTGCAAATCACTTATCATAACAGGAAGCAGGAAAAACACAACGTGATTTACGAAGACAGAGGATGAACTTGTAATCGAACTCTTGGAGGGCATTGAATTGAATACAAGCCAAGGAAGGGTCGAGAGCAAAGAACTTTCTATTACTTGTTACAAGTAAGGAGACAGGGAGATTGCTCTCTAAGTGCTGTCTCCCTGCAGGATTGGTCCAGGCGCCTGTATTCAGTGACCAGGGGGTTGGGGCCGGGAGCTCGTTGTCTGTTCAAAACGTGGTGGGAAACTCCACCCACAGGAGGAGATCTTGATATTATAGTGGGCTAAAGGCAGCTTCAGGATATCCTGGGGGGCTTCTGTGCAGGTCCTGGGTTCCAATCCTGCTCATACTTGCTCACGTAGGGGGTTATCAGGTAAGACTGGGAGCCGTGAGACTTCTCCGCTGGAGCTGTCATTCTGCAAAACAAACCACATTCCTTCCCTGCTTCTGGCCCTTCCCCTCCTTCTGCTGAGAGCTTTCAGCCTCTGATCTGAGGAGTTTCCCATTGCGTCCTAGCTAACAAATTCACATAAACACCAAAATAAATCAGATAGTAAAATTGTCTGGCAAGGTTTTTAAACCAACCACAATAAAAATGCTTCAAGAAACAATTATGAACGGTTTAAACAAATGAGAAATAGAAGTTATTTTTTAAAAAAAGACCAAGTAGAAATTATAGGATTGAAAAATACAATAACAGAAATGAGCATAGGCTGAATGAGCTCAAAAGTGAAACGGTATCAGTGAACTTGAGGACTGATCAATAATGTCTACCCAATCTGAGCAACAGAGGGAAAACAGACTGAAGAAAATGACCAGAGCCTCAGAGTCTGTGGGACAATAACAAAGATCTGACATTCCTATGATCAGAGTCCCATAAGGGAAGAACAAAGAGCATCGGGCTAAAAATAGCACTATTAGCTGAAAACTACCCAAATTTGGCCAAAGACATCAACCTATAGATTCAAGAAGCTAAGTGAACACCAATCAGGATAAATTTTTAAAAAAAATCCACACGAAGCCACATAAAAATCAACCCTCTTGGAGGCAAAGGGGAAATGACACAGAACGTATTAAAAAGAACCGATGTGAGTGACAGTCGGCGTCTTGTCTGAAACCACGGAGGCCCAGAGAAAGGAAGAGCCAAGAGAGCAAACCATCGACCACAGCAACTGTTAAAGAGAAAACCACAGGCCGAAAATGGCGCCACTTAGGCCGAGCCCCCAAACCAGGGCTCATACCTAATGTGACTGCAGTTCCACCCCCCCCACCCCCATGGAGTCTTAGTAACTTTCTGATGGGTGCCAATGGGTCTGCCACCTGGCCTCTCCATCCCCCTCCAAGGAAGATGAGGTGTTCTGCATGGTAAGACCCCTAGTCCTTCCCCTAGAAAAAGACCTTGCCTGGAATAATCCTTTTCTTTTGCTAGTCACTTTTTCCCATACCCTCCTTCTGTAAAAACCTTCCATTTGTACAACCCCCCAGGGCTCCCCTCTACTTGCGAGATGGGACGCTGCCCCATTCATGAAACGTTTAATAAAGCCAATTAGATCTTCAAATTTACTCAGTTGAATATTTGTTATTTAACACCTTACATCTGGCAAAACTATCCTTCAACAATGAAGGGAAAATGAAAACATTCTCAGACAAAGAAAAACTAAGGGAATTTATCAGCAGCAGACCCAGCTTAAAGAGCGGCTGAAGGAAACTCTGCAAATGGAAAGAAAATGACAAAAGATAACTGGGAATTTCAGCATGAAAAGCAGGACAGTAGTAGTAATAGTAATAATAGGGGTAAGTATAATAAACTATCCTTTACCTCATTAATGTCTTAAATAATATTTGATGGCTAAAGCAAAAATTCTAACATCATCTGATGTGCTATTCAACACATACAAAGGAAAGACCTAAAACAATCAGTTTTTAACGGAGATGGTAAAAGAATGTAAATGGAAGCAAGATTTCAGCCCTTGACTTGTAGTGGTAAAAGTAATGGCAGCAGCCTGACAGAATTTGTACATGTATCCAAGTATACACGCACCATATCCACACGCACGTACACGGTGTCCACACGCACGTACACGGTGTCCACATGCATGTACACCGTATCCACACACACGTACACCGTATCCACATGCATGTACACAGTATCCACACACACGTACACCGTATCCACACGCACGTACACGGTGTCCACACGCACGTACACCGTATGAACACGCACGTACACGGTGTCCAC
>NW_023247422.1:0-2649 GCF_002007445.2 Ailuropoda melanoleuca | reverse complement strand
TCCGGATGTGGCTGGGAGGGCAGTCGGTTCTGAAGTCATCTGGTCATTAATAGCAGCGGGTTACAGGGCTGGCCCCGGGGGTGAGCTACTGGAGTCCTCGGAGGAGGTAAAGGAGTGTCCCTCTGTAGCTACGGCGAGCAGAGAAAGGGAGACATCTGCTAGAGTCTACGTCTCCCCATGTCCCCTGACACCCCCGCTGAGCCCCCCTTCTCCTGGAGAGCCCCAGGCCCGGCCAGCTGCCTGGGCTAGACCCACAGACACAGTCCCCAGGGCTGCAGGGGCCTGAAGTGAGGGGAGCAGGGTGGGGGCAAGGGAGAGGGGGAGGACGTGGGGTCCAGGGACACTGGAACAGGCCCTGGACCTGTGGGGGGCCTGGCCTCCCGGTTCACCTCGGGCTCACTCGCTCCCTAGGACTCACGGAAGAGGACAGCATCTACGTGTTCAAGGGAGATGAAGTCATCGAGTATGACGGCGAGCTTTCTGCGGACACCCTGGTGGAGTTTCTACTTGATGTGAGGGTTCTCCTGCACCTACCGGCCTTGCTTGAAGACTTCACACCCGTCCCCAGCCAAGTGCATCCTTGCACACGCACACACATGCATGCCCGCACAGGCAGCAGACAGCCCCTTCCTCCCTCCCAGCCCTGCCTCCCTCGTCCCCTGCCTGCTCCTCCCAGTGAGGAGAGAACTCGCTGTCCTCCAGGTCCTAGAGGACCCTGTGGAACTGATTGAAGGTGAACGCGAGCTGCAGGCATTCGAGAACATCGAGGATGAGATCAAACTCATCGGCTACTTCAAGAACAAAGATTCAGAGCGTGGGTAACCCCCAGACGCCCCTGTCTCTCCTTGGACTCCCGTTTTACCTGGCTCCCTAACCCTATCCCCACTCCACCCACGGTCTCCGCGTCTCTACAACCGACCCCCTGGCATGGGCAGCTCCCTGGCCGCTCTGACCTCTCTGCCCTTCGGGCTCCCAGACAGGGACTCCCAGCACCCTACCTTCCCCCACTAGAGTTTTGCTGCTCTCAGAGGACTAGGGGGCGGGTCTCAGAAGGAACCCCTCTGGCCAAAGTAGACTTGGGTAAAGACAGAGGGGCCATGGCTCCCCGGCAGACCCTGGCGCCCCCAGAGACTGACTCCGCGTTACTCCCTCAGATTACAAGGCCTTCGAGGATGCGGCGGAGGAGTTTCACCCCTACATCCCCTTCTTCGCCACCTTCGACAGCAAGGTTCTCCCACCTGTGGCCATGTGGGGTCCCCCTTGCTCCCTGCAGCTGCCCTCCGGACCCCTCTCCCAGAATCTCTGGGGGACCTGGTCCCTTGCTACACACGACACTCCCCACCCCCACCCCCACCTCAGGCCTCTCTCTTTTGCCCCAAAGCTTTTAGATCCTTTAACCCACCCCTCTCGGGTTCAACCAAAGCCCAGGGAAGTGAAGGCACTTGTCCATTGTCACAGCGGCAGTGGCAAGGGCCCAGGTTGTCTGACTCCCTTGCTAAGATCTGCTCCCCATGCCTCAGCCCCTCCCCATGACCCACATCCCCCGCTCCACTTCCCCTGCCCTCTCCCCCAAAGGTGGCAAAGAAGCTAACCCTGAAACTCAATGAGATCGATTTCTACGAGGCCTTCACGGACAAGCCGGTGACCATCCCGGACAAGCCCAACAGCGAAGAGGAGATTGTCAGCTTCGTGGAGGAGCACAGGAGGTGGGCACCGGGGAAACCCTGAGCCGGGGCGCGCCTCCTCGGGCCCAAATGCCCATGCCCCAGAGGGGCTAGGGGACCTCAGCCCGCCAGGAAGCTGGTCTGGCCGGGAGATAAATGCCCTTCTGGGTACGACTGCTCCCTCACACGCCGGCCGGGTTCTGCAGGGTTTTGCATGCCATTTAGCCTGGAGCCCCATGCACGCCTCCCCCATATGCGCGTACGGGTGGTTTCAAGGTTGGCAGTGACAAGCGCTGACCGCCCATGGTCTGCCAGGAATGCTGAGGTGCTTTCCATCCGTATTATTGTTTTTAATCCTTTCAACAACCTCAGGAAACGAGGTCCCACCGGTAGGAAGTGTCAGAACGGGATCCTGACCCAGATCTGGCCACCACTGAGTCTCAACCTGGGTGGAGGGATGGGCCAGGTGGGGGAGGGTCTTGCCCTCCAGGGGACATCCGGTGTTTCTGGTTGAGGAGAGAGATACGGGTGTTTGGTGGGGAGAAGCAGGGACGCTGCTAACATCCCACAGGGCACACAGGACAGCCCCCCACAACAGAGAATTCTCCAGCCCCGAAAGAATGTCAGTAGTGCCGAGCCGGAGAGACCCTGCCCGCACTCACACACGATTCTCTTCCTTCGAAGCACGCCACAGCCGGGAGCGTCCCCTCGTGTCCGTGGAGCCACCACCAGCCTCACTCTCTCCCGCTAGATCACGGGCCCCTTCGTCGGGGAGGGCCGGTCTGCTTCTCTCCACAGTACTACACGGCACGCACGTCGCAGTGCCTAGAACTTCTAAGACTCTGTTGTACCGAATGAATGAGGGAATGCCCAGATAATATCCCGTTCTTTTTTTTTTTTTTAAGATTTTATTTATTTTTTCGACAGAGATAGAGACAGCCAGAGAGAGAGGGAACACAAGCAGGGGGAGTGGGAGAGGAAGAAG
>NW_023247421.1:0-2646 GCF_002007445.2 Ailuropoda melanoleuca | reverse complement strand
TTAACAATGAGCTACTCCCTGTATACGTTACAAAGTGGGGGAAGCAGAAAAGCATAATGGGTTAAGAACACGGACTCAGCATCACCTAGCCTGATTAGGAATCCTTGCCGACTTATTAATTCTAGGGCTTGAGGCAAGTCATTTGACTTCACAGTGTCTCAGCTCCTTCAGCTGTGACAAGAGGACAACACTGACCTCACGGGGCTGTGTGAGGCTAAGTGGGAGCCTGTCCGTGAAGCAGAGTACCACCCGGCACAGACTGACCGCTCCTAGTGCGCTCCAGTCTGGCTGTTTTTGCTGTTAGTTTTCATTTCTAACTAAAGAGAGGTTATTCAGCCTGAGGTATCAAATATCTTGCCTTCCTCTGGTTACAGAAGCTGAGAACTGAGGTAAAAATTCTTAAAGCTGAGAAAACAAAAACATAAAACTAAAATCTGATGCTGTTTGTGTTTATGGAATTGGATAAGTCAGCTGCAGAACCAGGCCTTAAACTTCATAGCTGAGTCACAGACCGTTAACATTAGTCCAGGGCGGTTTGGCTGGAAGAGTCAGAAAACTGCTCTGGCTGCTTTGAGTAAAAAGGGATTTGAGGTAGGGGTGCACAGAACTGCAGGGAGTACGGATGGAGAATATTCCCGTAAAGTTAGAGGCTCTCAGCCACAGGCTCCACTGTGTTGGAGTCTCTCTACACCTTCGTTCCGTTCCTCACCTGCTGAGGATTCAGACCAGCTGCCTCCACATACCCAGTGTGGCCCCCCAAACGGAGACCTTCCTCTCGGAATCCACACCACCTCTCCGTTCAAGCAGTGGCCTCCAAGTCCAGGAAACAGAGGAGTCCGGGGTCCATCCCTGGTTTATGCGGGGCCTGAAGGCAGGGTTGTGTTGCTTATAGTTGGGATCTTCATTCCAGCTGTGACTGGCTGGTCTATCTAAGGAGGGATATGTGCATGGAGGAAATGTGCCAGTGCACCTCCAGTGGGCCCTTAGAGGTCACAGAGCCTAATGCCCTCTTGTAGGACCGTACCCTGTAAAGAAAGCAAAGCCACCAAAGGCTTTGACAAAAGCCAGTCAAGTAACTGGTGGCAGGGCTGGGAATAAAATCAGGTTTCTGGTGTCCAGACCACCATGCTTGGCCTCAGCTTGTAAGTCTCCCCAGGCATAGGAAGACTCACCCACCATATTTGGTACAACCAGATTTGCTTTTAAGATGGGTAGTTCTGCCATAGAGCTCATCTTGAAGAACACATCTTGAATGCCCTTGCTTTCAAAATTGAAGGAATTAAAAACCTTTCAACATAACCTTCAGGATTTCTCCAACAGAGCCCTCAAGTTTCTAATTTTCATTATCCAGGAGTAAAAGCCCCACTTCTAATCAAGATCTGTTCTACATTACAGATCGCAACGGAAGCAATAGAAAATATTAGGACAGTTGTGTCCTTAACCCAGGAGAGAAAATTTGAATCGATGTATGTTGAAAAATTATACGGAGCTTACAGGTAATGAACATTAATGATTGTTACTAAGAACCCAGTGCTTTCCTAAGGTTTAATAATTGTTCCCAAAAGATAATAAAACTTCTGCTCAAAAAAAAAAAAAAAAGGTATGACTTTAAGGATGACATTTTTTTCAACAGCTCACTGAAAATAAGTAGCTTTTTGATGCCCCTGGGCTATCGGATTGGATTTTTACATCTCTTGTGAAAAGAACAGAGGGGTGTTGGGAGACCGACCATGGAAGAGAGGAGTGCACTGGTGTGTGCGCCCCATTGCGGGCAGTGTCAACCACCTCTCCAGGCGACGGCGAAGTATTCCAGGGAATTCTTCAAACTCTGATTTCCTTGGAATTGTGTAGACTGAACTAAAGATGAGACTTACTGTTTGGCTAGAGTATTCCATTTGTTCGCTGGTGAGGACCAGATCCAGCCTACTCATGAAACCCACACATATTTAAGAAACTCCCAGGGGCATGACTGGCTACTTGTTTCCAGCCAGGACCTGTTTTTATAAATGAATATATTTTAACATTAACAAAATTAAACACAACTTAGAATACAACTTTGCAGACTAAAAGCGCTGCTTGAATGCTTACAAATCTGAGAAGGGAAAAGTGAAGTTTTCATTTTATTCCATCTCCTTCGTTACATATACTTCATGAAAGTACATTTTTCTCTCCATTTGATGTAAATAGACACGTTACATGTGAATATATATGTGCCATTACCTAAGACTTATGGTTAATTAGAACTTCAAGGGAATGAAGGAAGAGCTAATTTTTAATTTGATTCTAATTTAAAGATGGAAGAGCACTGCAAATTAAGTAATTTTAAGTAATGTAGGACCACGCTCATTGCATGTAAGTTAAAATATCCAAATCAGTAATAGTTTGAATTTTTCCAAAGTCTTTCCAAATGCCTTCCTTCTAAACTGGGAGTAAATAAATCACTGTCTCTTGAAGGATGCAGAATACAGAATATAATAAGATAGCTATACTAACAAACAATAGCACGTGGACTGATTAGAAATAGTGCAGGGGCACCTGGGTGGCACAGCGGTTAAGCGTCTGCCTTCGGCCCAGTGCGTGATCCCGGCATTACGGGATCGAGCCCCACATCAGGCTCCTCCGCTGTGAGCCTGCTTCTTCCTCTCC
>NW_023247420.1:0-2645 GCF_002007445.2 Ailuropoda melanoleuca | reverse complement strand
TTTTTTTTTTTAATAATAATTTTTTATTATGTTATGTTAGTCACCATACAGTACATCCTTAGTTTTTGATACAATGTTCCATGATTCATTATTTGCATATAACACCCAGTGCTCCATGCAATATGTGCCCCCCTTAATACCCATCACTGGCCTATCCCAATCCCCCGCCCCCTCCACTCTGAAGCCCTCAGTTTGTTTCCCAGAGTCCATAGTCTCTCGTGGCTCACCGACTCTTAACTTCCGGCTCAGGTCATGATCTCAGGATTGTGAGATTGAGCCCGTGTGAGGCTCCAAGCTCAGCAGGGAGTCTGCTTGAAAATTCTCTCTCTCTACCTCTGCCCCTCCCCCAGCTCACACACTCACACTCTTGCTCAACTAAATGAATAAACATTTTTTAAAAAAAGAAATGGAAAATGAAAAGCATATCATAGCGGACACGATTCTTCAACAGATATGTAAATTCAAAGTTTTACCCATATTTACTAAAGGAAGGCTCTCTGGCAACTGCACATGAATGTGAGAGTGCCCTTGAAACAAATGGTGTCATGAGTTAAGATACATCTGGGGGCATTTATGGAATAAATTTGTATATCCCATGGTATTCAAAGAAAAGATCAACAAAGATTTAGTCATGGTTTATTTCATGAACACTGGTAGAAATTATTATGAAAAGACAAAATTGCCACATCTCTTAAAATTACTCTAGCCTTTTAAGGTGACTGCTATTTTCTACCCCCAGATAAAAGTATGACTGCCTTTTTATTTTGTTAAGCGCATAGGTCATATTCAAAGCGAATGGGTCTATAAAACAGAAATCCAACAATTTCATAGCAAACACCATTATGATGCTAGGGGTGAGGCTTTGCCTACCTGACCAAGTCAACTCATCACTGAGAAAATAAACTTGGTTAATGGTTAAACTTGAGTCATAGTGATGGCTGTGTATTTAACATGTTTATTAGCTTAGATATAGGGAAAAGGACAGGAATATGGATTAGGAGACAAAAGATTAAAACTGAGTCCTTAACTTACTACTAATAAAGCTAAGTGACTTTAGATAAGTCAATCTGTATCTAAGCTTATATAAATTAAAGGGTTGGACCAGGTGTTACCTAAAGTCTATTACAGGCTCAAGTTCTTTGATTCTGAACAGAATGTCACTCACAAGACCAGAGGTTGACTTCTGGTAAAGCCAATGAAGGTGTAGCTTCAGGAAGGACCCTCCACCTACAGGAATCCCTTCTGATGCCCTATACCTCATTTTGTAGATGCTGTTTCTTTTTCTTTCAGAAGATTCCCCAAATTTTATGTTTTAGGTCCCATAAACCTGGGGCCAAGCCTGTACATAACACAGACAGATTCTACAGGAATGTAGAAATATATGTGACTAAATTAATTCTAACTTCTACAAGTTTTTGAAACTTTTAACACATACAAAAATAAACTTATAAGATACATATGACCAATGTCCTATTTAATATAAGAGTATGTCCTCCATTCTACCACTTGTAGCAAGTATACGATTTCTGAACAAGTAATAAAGAACATTTAAATGAACTGGGAGCTAAAGACCCTCATCGCTTCTTACCTATCCATCCACAGACTTTCATGTTATAACTGATAATTAGCACTATTTATTTGGCCCAGAGGCCATTCTTTCTTGGTCTGGAATGTTCCATTTTTAAAGTCTATCTGATTTTTTAAAAATTTGCTGGATGATGTCAACCAAAATATTAGATGATTTTTCACAGAAAAAAAGTTTACGTGCTTTTAGTCAAAAATATCTTAATGGCATGAGTTGAAAACAATATAAAACTCATTATCAAACATTTTAGAACACCATGCCTTCTTTATATAAAATATGATCTAGTATAGAATTCTGACCCTACAAAAGACAGAGTTAATCTTGTTTCCTGAAATCCTTATAATGGGGTTGCAGAGTAGTTGAACATCAGGGTTACCAAATAGCTAGCAATCCACTATATCCATACTTTTTAACCAGTGGTGCTTCAAATTAATTTTTAATGTTATGTTGATTTATTGCCAGGCATAGGACCCTCAAAGCAGCTGGGTCTAGGAGGGACAGTGTTAATGACTCTGCCATCAGCTCAGCAGCTGTTTAGAGGTAAGAATTTTGTTGTACCAATGTTGACACCCTGCCACAAAATACTTTTACTGACTGCTGCCCAGCTGGAGTATGGCTGTAAAAACAGCTGGCTGGCTCTGGAGGCAGCTAGAGGAAAACATATAGATTAAACTCCATTATATATAAGTGTGACTAAATGTAGTCTTTCCTCCCCAGAGGGGGAGAAAGAGAGGAGGAGAGGAAATTCAAGCATTTATAAGAAACCTACTATTCAAAGTTAAAGGAACATCTTATAAAAGTACTCTAACATAATATAAAATAAGCATGATCCTGGACATTTGACATCAAAGATAGAATCTGATGATCATTTCACTAATTCCCGTGTATCTATTGGCCATAAATTCTATTTATTTATATGACATTTAAAGTATACTGATTTAAAATTCATAATAATTTAATGATTTATATTAAGGCTAAAGCCAGAACCTCCATTATAGTTCCACAGACCAAACTTGTGATCTAAGGTCTAAGAAAAGCCATGAATGGCAATTTAGGAAAA
>NW_023247419.1:0-2645 GCF_002007445.2 Ailuropoda melanoleuca | reverse complement strand
CATGATTCATTATTTGCGTATAACACCCAGTGCACTATGCAATATGTGCCCTCCTTAATACCCATCACCAGACTATCGCAGTCCCCCACCCCCCTCCCCTCTGAAGCCTCCGGTTTGTTTGCCAGAGTCCATAGTCTCTCATGGTTCATTCCCCCTTCTGTTTACACCCCCCCCCTTCGTTCATTAGTTTTTAGATGATCAAGGGTTTGTACTTTGGTGTTCTAGGGCAAACAAGAAACAGTTTCATTGGATTTAATGGCTCAGAGCTGGAGCAATCCAAAAGGGTTCAGGCATGGAAGGTGGAAGGAGGGTGGAAAGGGAACAAAACATGAGTTTACCATTAGGGACACTTCATTTCCCAGATGCCACAAGAAATATCATGAGCCTAAAAGCAGTGTCCTGTGAACCCTAGAACAATAGCTTTGGCTTTGTGTAACTATTTCTAGAATAACAACGACCTCAATTCAAATGGTGCACAAGAATCACTGTAGAGTGATTCTTTAAATCCTACAAAGCTGTTTAATAATAGAAGCAAATATTTCTTCATAATTTTACAGTTAAAGTATTTGATCACATTTTATCTCAATTTTAATACTCAGGAAAATCTAAAGAGGGAAAGTGATATAATTATCCTTACATTATAGATGAGAACTTTTGGGGAGATTGTGACCTGTCCAAAATCATACAGCTGCTAAGTGGCAAAACTTGGAAAGAACAAAGACCTTTCTCCCCAAGCTACTGCTATTTACAACATGCAAAAATATGTTTGGATCTCATTCTTAATTCCATTTTTGATCCTTTGGTAGTTAAAAATTTAACCTGAATCCACTGACAGGCTTGAGAGGTCTCTAAGTCTCCTAAAATGATTTCACATATGTAGACATTTTTAATGAGTGAATGGTCCAAGTCGTTAAGACCAAAATGGGTTAAAAAGTTTTACTTTAGATAATTTTGGAATGATCACTGAAGCTGGAGTTCTAAATTTCCCAATAGTACCTCCCATTCCAATGGTGCAATGGGACTTTGTAGATTATATCAGTAAACACAGGAATCTAAGGGACACAGAGTGGTGTTCCAATTTCTATATGAATCAGTGCTTTCCTACTGCCCACTTCCCTTTTGCTCAGGACAGTTTATTTTAAGCCTTAACAGCATGATTTAACTCCAAAGCCCTACATCTGCATAATATTTCTATCAGCCAACTGAAACCAATTCTAGGGATTCAGCTGATGGCATCCAGATCTGACCCCTGAAAAAAAGTAAACATGGTGTAGAAAGAATGATTTTGACTAGAAATGTAAAGTCGTAGATATATATTATTTTCTCTTGACAGTAGGAGTTGACAACTTTCCTGAAAGGGGAAACAGCAAGTAGATGGCAATATAGGACTAACGGAGAGAGTAGGGGGTCCTCTGTTCTCCCTAGAGAGGTTGCAGCAGAATTATCATTCCAGCTACATATTCTCTAAGTAAATTTCTCTTTGAGTTTTTATTTTTTTTAATTAGCACTTGGGTAGTTTGTTTTGCCTGGTTCACATGCAAAGCTGGTTCTGAAAAACAATTAACTTGGCTCACTGTCATCCCCAACACTCTTCCCTCTCCTTCATTTCCAGGCAAATCCCTCTCCCACAGTAGTTTATTACCTATCAGCTGACTCCTTCCCAGCTCTGTAACCTCATCTCCTCCTACCATTATTTCCTATGCCCACTCTACTCCATCCATATATCCTTGCTCTTCTTTGAAACTGACAAGCCTTTGGCACCTCAGTGCCTTTGAACCTAATGATCCCTCTTTGCCCCAGATAGCCACATGGCTTGCTTCTTCACTTCATTTAGGTCTTTGCTCAAATGTCACCGTATTAAAGACTACCTTGTGAAAAAGAGTGGCCTCCCTACTCCCAACACTGTCCCCGTCTTGCTTCATTTTTCCTTATAGAACTTTGCAATGTCTAGCCTACTATACATTTACTAATTTACTTGTTTATTTCTGGCCTTCCCCCAATTAGAATATAACTTGCATGATAGCAAGGGATTTTGTCTGTTTTGCTTCCTGATGATCACCAGCAACTAGAGTGGTATCTGGAAAAAGGAGGTAATCAAATAATCTTTGCTGAATGAGTGAATAAATGATGTGTGCCATCAAATTAACTACTTACTTTTCCATTACTTGTTATGACACTTGCCATCAAATTTTAGGTGGTACTTCCAGGTCCAATACTAATCAGACTATTGCCATCCAGATATTTGGATAAGCTGTTACAGAGTGGATTGTGAGGTCTTAGCTATTAGCTATAGCCTTTGGATCTGAACTGCTAGGCCTGAACTTCTTGTCAATAAAATAGAAATACATTAGCATGCCCCAGCTTTCACTTATAGTTTATGAATTTTTTCTTAAAGTTTTTCACCATGGAGCACTACATCAAAAACTAAGGATATACTGTATGGTGACTAACATATAACATAATAAAAAATTATTTTAAAAAATAGATAAATTGTTTTTCAGCTTTTTCCGCCATCTTGGAGCCTGTGGAGGCCTGCTGGGAACAGGACTCCTGTAATACCAAATAATGTCTGGAAGGCTGTGGTCCAAGGCCATTTTTGCTGGCTATAAGCGGGGTCTCCGGAACCAGAGGGAGCACACAGCTCT
>NW_023247418.1:1152-1348 GCF_002007445.2 Ailuropoda melanoleuca | reverse complement strand
CTTCTAGATTCCTCAATTTATTGGCATAAAGCTGCTGATAAAAAGTTTCTAATAATCCTTCCAATTTCATCGGTGTTGGTTGTGACCTCTCCCTTTCATTCATAACTTTAAGATTTTTTTTTTATTTGACAGAGATAGAGACAGCCAGCTAGAGAGGGAACACAAGCGGGGGGAGTGGGAGAGGAAGAAGCAGGTT
>NW_023247418.1:0-1077 GCF_002007445.2 Ailuropoda melanoleuca | reverse complement strand
GAAGGCAGACGCTTAACTGCTGTGCCACCCAGGCACCCCCATTCATAATTTTATTAATTTGGGACCTTTCTCTATTCTTTTGGATAAGTCTTGCAGAGGTCTGTCAATTTTTTTTTTTTATCTTTCAAAGAACCAGCTTCTAGTTCTGCTGATCTGCTCTACTGTGTTCCTGGTTTCTAATTCATTGATTTCTGCTCTAATCTTAATCAACTGCTTTCTCGTGCATGGAATAGGCCTGTCCTGCTCTGCTGTTCCAGCTTCTTGTGGTGAGAATATAAAAACTGCATTTTAGATTTTTCTGTTCTTTTGAGTGAGGCTTGGATGGCTATGTGTTTTCCCCTTAGGACAACCTTTGCAGTATCCCATAGGTTTTGGACCATTGTGTTTTCATTCTCGTTGGTCTCTATAAAATGTTTAAATTGATTTTTGATTTCCTGGTTTATCAAATCATTCTTGAGCAGGATGGTTCTTAGTCTCTAAGTGTTTGAGTTTCTTCCAAATTTTTCCTTGTGGTTGAGTTCCAATTTCAAAGTGTTGTGGTCTGAGAATATGCAGGGAATAATTTCAGTCTTTTGGTATCGGTTGAGACCTGTTTTGTGTCCTGGAACATGGTCTATTCTTGAGAATGTTCCATGGGCATAAGAATAGAGGTGAGTATTCTTTGGTTCTGGGGTGTAGTGTTCTATATATATCTATGAGGTCCGACTCGTCGAGTATGGCATTCAAAGACAGTTTCTTTGCTGAGTTTTTGCATGGGTGTTCTGTCTATTTCTGATAGTGGGGTGTTGAGGTCCCTACTATTAATGTATTTTTATCTATATGTCTCTTTATTGTGGTTAAGNNNNCTTGCTGCTCCCCTGTTGGGGGCATATATATTTATAATTGTCATATCCACTTGTTGAATACTTCCTTTAAGAATAATATAGTGACCTTCTGTGTCTCTAACTATAGTCTTTATTTTATTTATTTTTTTGTCTTAAAACTCTTTCATATTTATTTATTTTTATTTTTAATTTTTTTTTAATTTAATTTTATTATATTGTGTTAATCACCATACAGTACATCCCCAGATTCCGA
>NW_023247417.1:0-2644 GCF_002007445.2 Ailuropoda melanoleuca | reverse complement strand
TTTTTCTAGTTCATATAATATACCTTAGAACCTTATTATCATTTGCTGTGATTATGTGAGATTTTAGATGCAGGATCAGTTATTTTGAATGTTTGCCAAATGGTGATTTTTCTCATTGTTTTATCTCTTTTATATTTATTGTCTTCCTGCAAGGAAGAGCTTTCTCTTATTTATATAAGTGTAGGCTAATGGATTCTTTACTCAATAGGCAGTAATGCTCAAATTGTCTCCGATTTGACCAGGAGAAACTCCTAATAGGCTAGATCTTAAGGGCGCTCTTTTAAAAAAAAATATTTAGGGGCTCCTGGCTGGCTCAGTTGGTAGACCATGCATGTGATTCTTGATTTCAGGGTCGTGAGTTAGCCCCATGTCAGTCGTGGAGCCTACTTAAAAATAAAAAAAATTAACTTACCAGTAACATTCATACATAAAAACAGATCTAAAAGGAATTTAACTTATCATGTATCTTTTCAACATCTTTAGAAGTATGGAAAGAGTGAACTTTAAAGATACCTTTTTAGTAAAGGAGACTTTTAGAAGGAGCAATACCATCAAGTTGTTAAGAATCTTTGCTTTGGAGCATCCAGCTGTTCTGCTGTTTATTAGCTTTGTAGCTTTGGACAAATTAACCTTGTTTACCTCACCTTTAAAATGCAAATGATGATAATTATACTTACCTAGTAGGAGTGTTGGTTTTTTGTTTTTGTTTTTTTCTTTTAAAGCTTGCTTTATTTGAGAGAGAGCTCACCCCAGTGTGAGTGCACAAGTCAGGGGAGGGGCAGAGGAAGAGACTCCCCAAGCTGACGTTTCCCCCCCGCCCCCGTGGAACCCAGCTCAGGGCTTGATTCTCCCACCCTGAGATCACAACCCAAACTGAAACCAAGAGTCAGATGGACGCTCAACCAACTGAGCTACCCAGGTGCCATGAGGATTGTTAGGGTTTTAAAAGAGAGTGCATATTAAAGCACTTACCACAATGTATACTGCATAGTAAACAAATGGTTTGGGTTCTAGAATGTCAGGTTTTTACCAGATTTTTTTCTCTATGCAAAGTCAGCACGCTTGAAGATCTGTGTGTTTCTTTTTAAAATGTAGTTAAGATAAATACTTTTCTCCTTTTACCAAAATTTATTGTATTGAAAATGCTAGAAGACTTAGATACAAAATTTTGTATTAGTAGTCAAGTGAATTTAATAAACCTCTAACACATCATCTGTTTTTTCTTTTTTCCCCCTCCAGAGTGAGCCAGAGGAAATGCCTCCAGAAGCAAAGATGAGGATGAAGAATATTGGAAGGTATAAATATTTTTTAATAAAAATTGTAGAGAATGATCTTTCAAAATGATCTTTAGTGTTTGGGCTTTTCTTGCATATTTGGGTGAAACAGTTTTGTTTTATGAGCTATCAGTGTTCTTACTTTCTTTCCTGGTAAAAGAAATTGAGTACCTTATGAAAAAATAATAATTTTAAGGATATTTCTTTTTAGATAGATGTAATCTGTATTTCTTCAGATAGTATGAGAAACGTTTCTTATTTAAAATTTAAGTTTTTTCAGTATAAAAAAGAAAAGGCTTTCACTAATTCACTTGTCCTATTATTCTTATCATTTAATCTTGGTTGTACCTGTCCTTTTTTCCTTGGTAATTAAGATGCCAAATACCAAAATAAGATAAGTATTTTAATTTTTAATTTTCCTCCATTGTTCCTGTTGTCATGGAAATAACATTAATATGAAGTTAACATAATGCCCATTTTCCTATCTTTGTATACATAAATAGTTAACTTAGAGGCTAGTAAGAAAGTTCGGATTTAAATCAACCCGTAGTTTTACCCCATTTCTACCAAATTATAAACTCCCAGAGAACTAACTAAGTCCATATGCAAGCATCCATATCAGACTTGGAGTCTAGGATTCAAATAGGAACAGTCCCAGAGACTGTCCACCTGCTTTCCTTTCATACTGGGACCTAAAGTAAGAAATACATCAGACCTTGTAACCCAGTTAAACACCCAGTTTGTTTGTTTATGTATTTAAAGATATGTAAAAGATGTAAAATTGAAACAAATCCATGACACAAATCCACAATGACACTGAACCTTTCTATGCGTAATACATCTTCATATTTTTCTTCTATTTCATTTTTTATAGATGCTGATGGCAAGCCATCAGTTGATTTCATGACCCTATTAAAAGGTTTCAAGCAACAGTTTTAAAAACTGTCGTGGTTGCCACCCTTAGCCATATGTCAGAATCACCTTAGGTGTTTGTTGATCATGCTGGTCCCTCCTCAGACCTACTGAATCTGAAATTTTAGAACTAGGTCTTATAGAAGGGTATTTTAGAAAAACTCTCTAGGGGCTTGTGATACTCAGCCCCTGTTCATAATAGATACTAAACAAATATGTTTTGAATGAGTTAAAAACATGGCCCAAAAGGCTTTATGTAACTTTTAAATAAATTTCCTATCTTTTAACACAGGGATACACCAACATCAGCAGGACCAAACTCCTTCAATAAAGGAAAGCATGGTTTTTCTGATAACCAGAAGCTATGGGAGCGAAATATAAAATCTCATCTTGGAAATGTCCATGACCAAGACAATTAAATGATGTGTTTTGAAATTGGGGTGTGGGGTGGGTGTAAA
>NW_023247416.1:0-2644 GCF_002007445.2 Ailuropoda melanoleuca | reverse complement strand
AGGGGCTTCATGGGGATACCTCCCTCCCTCCCTCCCTGCCTGCGATTTCAGATTCTGCTAGCGGAGCCCAGTTTTCTGGACCCCCAAGGCATGGGTTGGGCTCACGGGTTAGCTGGAGGAGTCAGACTCTCCAGGCTTTCTGCACAGCACGGGGCCTTGGGCAGATGGTCAGGGGCCTGGCCTTCCCAGTAAGGAGTCACTGTCCTCATGCCCCTTGGCAAAGAACTCCTTCCATGGGGGGTCTTGGCTTATGCTAAGCCATCCTCACACCTGGCCGCCATGGACCCCCAGCTTCCCAGGCCCAACGCCAGCCAGTGTCTCTGCCATCCCGCTGTCCGCATCAGGGCATAGAGTAAGGAGGGCGGCAATCGGTGGCCCCAGTGAGTTCAGAGGCTGATGCCCAGAGGAGGTTGCCCTGGGCACAAGGCACAACCGTCGGGCCTGGCGCCAGCAGAGGGCAGCGCTGCAAAGGAGCCAGCGCAGCTCCTGGGTTAGGGTCCTGGAACCTCAGGTCCCTTCCAGATACCACCGGCGAATCACCGCTGGCTCAGGCTTGAGCTGAAGGTTCCGTCGGACGGGGCCCACGGAGTCCGAGCCTGGGTGCCTCACCCACGCCTGGACCTTGGCTTCTACAAAGACTTGATGGAGGGGAAAATGCGCCGAGGTGGAGGAGAATACGTCGGGCTACACCGCCCGCCCAGAGCTTCGAGCTCCGTTCTCAAGCTCGGCAGCCAACCTCAGGGCCTCCGGGAGATCAGAGGAGGAGGAGGACTGCTGTGCGTCCTTGGGGCCGCCCTTCTCTCTGGGCCTCAGTGTCCCTGTCTGCGCAACGGTTTAAAGTTGGACTTTGTGAACTGAGGTTTCTTCCCACCTTGTCCCGTTTTGGATCACGTCACTTTCCTCTGAAAGCCGGGAGGATTTTGCCAATTCCCGGGCCACACCCCAGAGAAAAGCCCTCAGGTCTGTGAGAACCTCCAACCACCGGCACAGCATTTGGGACCTGGACCCCCGCTCGGGGTCAGAAGGGGAAAGGACCGAGGGTTCGGACTGCGGCTAGGGAGCCCTATTCCTTTCCCCTGGACCTGAACTCCCAGGCAGCGATGCTGGGGGCGAGAGGGAAGCGGAGCTCGGGAGAGCCTTCCAGCTCCTGCGCCCGCCGACCCCACGCGTCTCCACTGTGCGCTCAAGTTTTGTGCTTCTGGTCTAGCGGCAGACCCATCTGGACCGCGCCCCAGGGAAAGGTGACCTATTGGGAGCGCCCCAGTCTCAGGGCGCATTGGAATTGGGGAGCAAGGCCCGTGCGCCGAGGATGGGAAGGAGTTTCTCCGCGGCTGAACCGTGTCGTTTTCCCCGGGGCCCAGGCGAGGAGTGTGTCCGCGCCGCAGCCCCCTACCCTACCCTGGCCGGGCCGGAGCTCGCAGGCGCCGCCCTCCTCGCGCCTGCGGGCCGCCGCTCCGAGATCTCTTTAATATTCATGGGCGTTAATAGAGAGGCCCCCAGTATATCGGTTCATTGTGGGCGGCTCGTAGGGCTTGAATAGGCCCCGGCCCTCTTTCTTCGGCGCAGCTTCCCGAGGGGCCGGGCCAGGAGTGAATGGCCCCGCTTCCCGCCCCGCGCCCCCTCCCCCTTGCGGGGAGAACATCTTTATCCCCGTCGCCGCCGCCGCCGCTGCCGCCCCGGCCCCCATTCACGCGGCCCGGGCTCCGGGCGGAACGAATCAATCGGCCGCGGCTCTTCGGAGGTCATCCGCGTGGCCCGGGCTCCCCCTTCTCCCGGAGCCCACGGGAGTGGAGAGCGCGAGTCGGCGGCGGGCCGACGGACCCACGGACTGAGGGACACTTGGGGGGAGGGCAAGGGCCGGGGAGCCCCGGGAGGGGTGACAGGCGCAGAGCAGGTGAAGAGGGACTCAGAGTCCCGCGGCCGCTCGACACTGGCTGATTTCTACCTGTTGCCCCGCACAGAACGGAGCGCGGAGAGAACGGGGGCCACGGCGCAAGCTCCTGTCGAGGCACCGGCGCGCGCCCCTCCGGGCCCGGCGGCAGCACCCTCGAGCCCCGGGACTCCGGGTGTGGGGCGGCCCGGGGCTCCCCAGGCCCCGTAGCCCGGCCGGCAGGAGACTTTCGTTCTCGCCTCTGCGCCCGGGCTCAGCTCGCGGACAGCCCCGGTCCAACCAGCGCGCTTCAGCGGGGCGTTCCGAGGGGAAGCCGGGCTCCCGGCGCCCGCGCCCTCGCTTAGCTGCCCCGACTTGGGCGGAGGGGGGCGCGGGCCGATCAGGCGGGGCCGAGCGCCCGGGTCCCCGCCCCTACCGCCCCGCGGGCCCTCGGAGGCGCAGAAAGGAGCCCATTGTCCGCCGGGAAATACATTTTTGGGGGCCGAGTGAAAGCCCGTCTTTCTTTTGAACTTTAGAAGAAAGTCTTCTGCCCTCGCCCCTCGGAGGGAGAGATTTGTCTCCCCTCCCGGGGGCCCCGCGCGCCTCCTCCTCCTGAAACATCTGCCGGGGGAAAATCCACCCTGGAGGGCAGATCGCGCTCGCTCTAAGCCCCGCGAACTCATTAAAAAGATATTAGCGGCGGGGGCAGGTCCCGCGCAGGTATCGATCGGCCGGAATGAGCCCGAGGAAGAAAAGGCGAAGAATGCGGTCGCG
>NW_023247415.1:0-1984 GCF_002007445.2 Ailuropoda melanoleuca | reverse complement strand
CATGACTCCAGGCTCTGGCTGGCAGGAGGCCACATAGACCCCACAGTCTCTATGTGGATTAGGTGATGCAGGAGTGAGAGAGTCATGTCAGCCACTGTGGGTCTCTGGTAGGATTTTTTTCCCATCCCCCAGGACACTGCATTTGATTCCCATGAGCTCTTGCAAAGCTAATTTTTCTATAGCACAGACAAGACTGCGGAACGAGAATAGAAGTCACAGAAGCAATGGCCTTGCTGGTCATTCAAGAGTAAAGACAAAGTTCTGAGGTAGGACTGAAATGGTGACCTTTCATGGGAGCCAGAAGGCCAAGCCCAGCAAAGCTTTGGCACCTTAGGGGCTTTGACTCTGGATGCCAATACCCTGCATTCCCCAAGTCTGTCCCAGAGCAAAAGAGCATCCTAGAGCAAAGGGAAAACACAACAATTTCCCTAGATCCACCAGAAGCTGAGGGTGCGACACAAAGGACCAGAGTGGAGAGTGACACAGAGCAAATGCCAACGGGTGTGTTGACTGAACACTAACTGGGAATTGGCTTTATTGAAAGACTAGAAAGGCCCTGTCTTCAGATGGTCCAAGGGCTCCATTTTCCACAGAGGCCCCACCACCCCCGAACATATTTCCAAGCTAGCTATGATGTGTAAACAGAGGTTAATATGAAAATCATATTTCAATATCAGTAGTAAAGAGATTCTGAATGAGGTATCTCACTCATTGTCGACTTATAGAAATGGGAACAGTTATAAGAATGTTGTCATTAAACAAAGAGAAAACAGGATTTATAAAAGAGACAGAAAAGACAGGAGAAAGAAAAAACCCACAGAAGGCTTGAGAATGTTTTGTTTTTGTTTTTGTTTTTCCTTTCCTTGGTAAACGGATGAGCTGGAAGCCAGCGAACAGCCAGTCTGGACAGGTCACTCTGGTGAAGCTGCCTAACTCAGCAGGTCAATAGTTTAGGCTATTTGTGAATGCTCCCAAAAGTTCTTGAACGTTGAGTTGTGGGATGAATGTGGTGACTCCCCGCCCACACCCCAACTTTCTTTGTGTGATACCTGCCAGGGCCCTTCCTTTGGCATCTCTTAATGAAGCCTAACTGAACTACTTTCTCCATCAGCATTTCTCAACTTCACCACCACCCCTGTTGAGTCATAATTATTCTGAAGCGAGCAGATTTGACAATGCACACTTTGGTCTCTCCTTGACACACCTTTAACAGTTGGATATCAGCTTAAGGTAACGGTTGTGAGCAACACAGAAGTAATTACATAGCAGAGGAAAGCCAAAATTCCGAGGATGACAAAAATATCACAATAAATAGCTTCAACTTACTTTGCCTTCCTGCCTCGGCCAAACCAGAAGAAGTACCAACTTCTTCACCAAGGCCTACTAAATATAAAGTACAAAATGTGTACCATTAAAAACCTTTACCAATGTAAGCCAACCTGAATAAGAACTGACGCAGGACCAGCTGAAGTACAGAACTTTAACTGCCACAGAAATCTTCCCCATGACTTTTCCCACCCAAGAGCTCACAGAGTCATCTCCATCCCACAGCCCCACACCACACCCCCCACTTCTATCAATATATGTTAATTATGCTTGGCCTTTACTTTCACATATGTTGAATCATAAAGCATATACTGGTATTTTGGGGTGGGGAGAGAGGCATTGGTCAGATTTCTTTCACTCAACCTCATGTCTCTGAAATTTATCCATGTTTTCCATGCAGTTCTTGTTTCCATATTCCTTGCATGAATTATGTCTCAATATATTTATTCTGCTCTTGGGCATTTGAGTTGGCTCCAGCTTAGGATGTTTTGAATTGATAGGAACATTCTTTTATATGTCTTTTAGTGGACATGCACATTTCTCTAAGACAGCCCGTTTTAATGGAAATAAATGCCAGTCAAATATAATTCTAATTTTTCTAGGAGATACATTTTTTTAATGATTTTATTTATTTATTTATTTATTTATTTATTTATTT
>NW_023247414.1:0-2643 GCF_002007445.2 Ailuropoda melanoleuca | reverse complement strand
GGGTAGTGTGGAGAAAAAGCATTGACTTTGAAGGAAAGTGGGCAAAGATCATGAATAGACAGTTTGGTGGTGGGCATCAAAAGCCTGAAAAATGTTTGCATGACTTTACTTAACATTTTCCACTTCTAGAAATTTTTTCCTAAGAAACAAATCGGAGACCAGAGCAAAGGGTTTTTTGACTCTTGCATTATTATGGCAGTAAATGGCCTAAATGTCCAAAGTGGATCTGCTAAATAAACTATGACCTATCCAAATGCTGGACTGCACAGTTGCAGCCATTCACAAATCATGTTGTTGAAGACTATGTAAGGATATTGAAAATGCTGCTATCGTATGGCCAAATTTTTTTTAAAAAGTTACAAAATGGTATGTGCTATAATTCCAATATTTACTTATTTATTTTTTAAAAAGATTTTATTTATTTATTTGACAGAGGGAGTGAGCTAGAGGGAGAGTAGAAGCTGGGGGGAGAGCAGAGGGAGAGGGAGAAGCAGATTCACCGCTGAGCAGAGAGTCCCATGCGATGCGGAGCTTGATCCCACCTGGGATCATGACCTGACCCCAAGGCAGGTGCTTAACTGACTGAGCCACCCAGGCACCCCTGCCAATATTTAAAAAATAAAGTATGTATGTGTAGACAAAAGACTAGAGAAACGTAGATTGTGTACTGTGAATGTTGTCTTAAATGTGATTTTTCTTAGAATTTAAAAATGCTTTTCATGTTTCCTGTTGCTTCATACATTTTGGTGAGAAAAAATTAAAATTGTGGACTAGCAATCTATATTGAATTATAATCGTATTTATATGAATGATTTGTCAACTCTATTTCTCTGTTCCTAGGGCAATGTGATACATCAAAACTCAATAATTAGAATTATAAAGTTTGTTGTATAACACTGTTCAGGTGAGGGTCCAAGTTGAATCAATATCTAATAGTTTCACTTGAGAATGTTACAGAATAATGTTACTACAGTTGGCTGTGTATTTTTTTACCTGACTAGAGATGAAATTATACTATGCTTTCAGTGAAGTTATTTTAAATATGAGAAAGGCAAAAACCTTGAGGAGCAGAATATAGAAACAATTTCATATATAAAAATACCAAAAGCTATACTGTTTGCCTTATTTGTCCACTTTTAGAAATCCTGTAACTGTATTATATTTTTCATTAAACTCGGGATATTTCTTATACTCCCCCATTCATTGACAGGTAAAATAATTCCAAAATGTACAAATCAGTATAAAAAAACAGTACATGTAGTAATACATAGGCAAATAAAATTGGGCTACAATTTTTAAAATCAATTGACTGCTTTCTAATTGAAGCAGAAATCCATTTCAAGTTACTGTTTATGGAAATAGGAAAAACTGGCTGAGGGTAGAAGAGTGGTGTGAGAGAAAATAGTCCACATCATTTAAAAATAGGCCTTGGCACATTTAGATGATGGATTAGAGCCATTTTCAAAGATTCCTCACTATGGAATTGTCTTATAGTCTATTCCCAATGAGATTCCTACTTTTTTGATGTGGTAGCTGAAGGATCTGATGTTCTAATTCCTTTGATTTGAAAATATCCCAACCCTTTGGGCTTGAATACTATTAGCAATTCCATCAGACTTTTTTACTGTTCTTTCACATGGAGACAGATGGAAAGTTTAGAAAATTAGAACAGAAACAAATAAACAAAAGGCACTCAGAGAAAAAAGTAGAATAAGGGGGAATGCATCCAAACTCTAACTTAATTTACCTTTATTTCTGAAACTTTGGTTACTGGTTTAGAAACATGATGATGATAGCAAATAATATTTACTGAGCACTTACTATATGCCATTTCCAGTGCTCATGGCTTCACATGGATTGTCTCTAGTGGTCAACCAGAGCCTTTTGGGAGAGGAAGTTATTTTACATCAAATATTTTATATCAAGTGATATTTTTTTAATCAAATCTCAGGTGCATCATTATTTTATATGCCACAAAGAAAGAAAAAATACTGTCACTTAGACTATACTATCATTGACTGCGACATATATCCTAAAATGCCAGAAATGACAAAATATTTAAAGAATTGTAATAAATGCATTGTGTAGTGGATGTGAGACTTGACTAGCAGGTGTCAGTAGCTGGTTCCTATCTTGAAGGTTGGTTTTTAAAAAGGTTATTATCATGAAAGGAGAAAATTTTACAAATTTGTGAACATGAAAATAAAAAACAATGAGTGCTTCAATTCAGAATGGAGGTGAGTGTCTTCCCTGCATCTCTTGGCTATCTTTAGGCCTGTACTTTTTGGGAAAACTATACAACACCCATTTATGTGAACAGAGAATAAAAAAACAGTCTTCAGGGAGGGATAGCTTTTTCTGTAAGCTGACACTAAGCTTTAATTTCTGCTGGTTTTAGACATTAGATTGCAAAGTTGTACTGGCAGTGAGGATTGGTGATGGGGAGGGTTTTTAAAGTAAAACAGTAAATGGATATTGAGAAATAGGTAAGTTGTTACTAGGGGAATGTTCTTTCTTGAGATACTGAACCATAAGCCAATTCTTACACATGAGACTTTGGGAGCAAAATAAAATAACCCTTATTTGCATGCAGAGTTTACAGATAGCATATATTCCCTGAGCAGAGTAGACAACAAAGTATAA
>NW_023247413.1:0-2643 GCF_002007445.2 Ailuropoda melanoleuca | reverse complement strand
TTTTTTTCTCTTCTGAGAAGAAAAACACATCATTTTTTTTTCACATCCATATGTGCCTACATATCTAATGTGAGAAATGAATTATATTTTTAAATATTTATTTTTCTACCTCATTATAGGTAAGAAAAGTACGTGTGGTTTTATAACCAGCCTGAAAGTATGATATATAAGTCCATTGGTGACATATGTATATGCATAACACTGACATATTTTTAAGGAAATATGAAGTACTTAAAGGTCATGCCTAACTTTTATGACCTAGATAGAGGCAGACATTTCAAATGAGACTCAAATCAGCCCTTTCTCTGACAGTAATAGCACTCAGAACAGATATAAAATAAAGAACTTGGCCCATAGGCTAGTAGAAGGAAGAAAACATGGCACACTGAGCCAAATTGAGCAAATGGACAAAAGAATTTTAATATACAGGACTTGGTTTGCATCTTTTGTTTTAGTTTGCAGAAGGCCTGTATTGATTATCTGTGCATTGATAGCTATGAGAAGATTTTCTAACTTGGTGGCACAGTCACCTTGGGTGGAGTGGGGGGTTCACTGCACGGCAGATTCCTGGGTTCCATTCCCAGAGATTCTGACACAATAGATCAGATGTGGGTTCAGGGGAAGTGCACTTTTAACAAACACTTACATGGGTCCTAGTTCATATCACCCTCTTATCCCTTAACTGTACCCTCTGACCCACCACCCACCCCTTAAGATCTTCGCACTCAGTCTTGCCAAGCTCTCAATGACCTAGCTCAACCCCTTTCCTCCTCACTCTGTTCCTTCATCTCCCTGACAACATCTCCTCTGACTCTGATTTTAAAATCTCCATTCAGTGAGACTATTCCATTCCCCTGAATTTTAAAATTCCAGGCAACTAAGTTATGAAAGACTAGTCAGATTACAACTTGTCTTTAACTTGGAGATTCTGTTCAATTTCTGTAGCAAATTCAGTAGTTCTGACAATTTTTTAAGAGTCACCTCAATTCTCAGTTCATCCCTGTTTCATCTCAATTTCTTGTCAGTTTTCTTTGAGTCAGTGTATGTCTGTTTTTATATGGGAGAAAAAAATACGTATTACATCAAAGTGATAACCAAAGTTTTATTTCATTGTTGTTTCTTAAAAATCTGAAGTATTGTTGCGGCTACAGCAAAGATTGAGGAACTAGGCCAGATATCAAGATTAGAGGACTAAAAGAGATTGTAATGAATGATTCATTCGAGTTATAGTCAAGGAGGAAGCTAGAAGTCTCAGAGTAAATGCAATCACAGTAGGAGAGGGAGGGGGAAATTTTGAAGCCAGAGTAGAAGAAAACCAAAGAAATAATCATGGACCAACACAATATACCACAATAAATTACATACCATCAAAGAGATGCAGGGGGACTCCTATGGTTCTGTTTTCGAGGGCTGCACTACTCAACAGTCAGATAATGAGAGAAGGTGGGAAAGAGCTCTGATCTAATCGACTACACTTCAAAAACAAGCTTTTTTCAAAGACATACACAGTCTGAGAAATCTCACTGAAGTTATGCCTCATTCTTTTTTATACTATAATAAATAGTCTTTAGAGACATGATATTTTATTGTGGCTCTAATGACTCTTGGTTGAATCTGACAGTACTGACGTCACACATAGTGCCAGTCAGACTGGCAATAGGACATTTTTAAAAAATTAGTAGAACATAAGACTCTTCCAAAAAATGATACATAAAACCCACTTCTCCATGAAAAATGAACTTGTTTCAAAAGAATACTGGCAAGATAATCTTGGAGAGTTACATTATAAAATGAGAACAAACTTTTCTTCAATGTCATCCTTTTGATTCTGGCCTGTGTTCCTATTAATATCATGTAAATGTTATGGAAATAGAGCATGCTGGGTGCCTCATCTGTCTCAGAGAGTGGTTTCCAGATGACAAAGGTAAAGAGAACTGTTTTAGTTGAGAAGGTAAAGAAAGGATGAAATTTCACTCAGCAGTAGCCTGTTGATAATGAACTTGGGCCTCTCCATCATGCAAAACGGAGGCACGGTGTGAATGTGAGGAATCGACAGGCTCAGAGGAGAACAGAATTTTTGAGCCTTGCTTCCAAAACAAGCCTGAAGAGAATTGTAAGTCTGAAGCAGAAGACAGGCTGATGAATAGAATTGTCAGGGAGAATGCAAAGCAAGGCGTGAATTTTGGTGGTGTCAGATAGCAACTCCATATTCCCTAAGGGACCCTGCTCTTTATGCTGATGAGAAGGTGAGGAGTGCTGATAGTACAAGAGAGGAAGCCTCCCTTCACTATTTTCCATCTCATTTGGAATTGCTTTGTCATTTTCTCTCAGAAGACCGCATGCTCTTCTGTGCAGAGGTAGTCTGTCATAGTCTAGTGTTGTAGTTAAGACTGCAATAGTCGTTAAGAGTTCCTGGGTTCAAATCCCAACTCTATAGATTCTGATACATTTTACATCTCTCTCTCATTTTTTTAAGTGAATAGCTTAAATTCTTTATCTTCTCATCTGTGAAATGGGAATAATTATTTTAACCGACTCACAATGTTATGTGAATCAAATAAGACAAACTTTGTAAAATACATAGCATATTAAGTGGCACAGTGAGACCCTTAAGTAAACCTTACCTGGATAGTTTAAATTCTG
>NW_023247412.1:0-2641 GCF_002007445.2 Ailuropoda melanoleuca | reverse complement strand
ATCCCAGAACACCAGGATCACGCCCTGAGCTGAAGGCAGACGCTTAATGACTGAGCCACCCAGGTGCTCCTTGTTCTTAAATATTTTAAGTGACAGAGGAATTACTTATTCCAAGTTTCTAAAGGATTTACACAGGATGCTAGCAGGACCAGAACACTAGCTTTCAGAAGACTCAATTCTTTCCAGTGTTAACAAACTACTTAGGTTTTCTATTGCTATGTTAGATTTTGTTAATTATCATTCATGCTTCCTTCTACAGTTTTCCACTTCACCCTGGTTTCATATTGTTTACAATAGAACCAGATAAATTATCCTCTCATTTTTCTGTACCCTCTAAGGGTTATGTCTAATATCTCATTCCAATTATTATGCATTTTGTTTTCTTTTTCTGGATTATGATAACTAGTAGATTATTCCTTTTACTATGGTTTTCTCTCCAAAAGACTTTTTTTGCATTTATTGATCAATTTGGTTGTTTTTTTCTGTCTTAATTTTCAATTTTCTGTCTTTACTTAGGCTCATTTTGTGTCTTCTAACTTCTTGAATTCAATGATTAATCCATTTATGTCTATTCTTATTTAGAAATGAAAGCTTTGTGAGGCAATGCATTTTCCTAACTCTACAACATCGGCTTTGATAGGCAAGCGTTTTCATCATTATTATCAGCCAGATATATTCCTCAATTGTGGTTTTAAAATTTTCTAGTGGATAGAGTGGCACCTGGGTGACACTGTCGGTTGAGCAGCCGACTCTTGGTTTCAGCTCAGGCTGTGAACTCAGGGTTGTGGGACTGAGCCCCGAGTCAGGCTCCATGCTCAGTGCAGAGTCTGCTTGAGATTTTCTCTCTCTCTCCCTCTGCCCCTCCCACTTGTGCTCTCTCTCTTTCTCCCTCTCTAAAATAAATAAATCTTTAAATTTTTCTAGTGGGTAGAAATTTTAAATTTTTTTTTTAAGTTTTGTTTTTTTAATGACTCTTGCTTTTACTACTTTTGATTTTAATGCATTGCATTCAGAGAACGTGGCCTGTAATGTTTCTCTGTTTTGGAACAGACTGAGGTTTCCCTTGGGACCTGATATAAACACACTTTTTAAAATGCTTAATGGGTGCTTAGGAAAAAAAAATTTTTCTCCTGATGATATAGAAATCATTATTAGTCTATTAGGTCATCCTTACTTATTTTTATCTATCTAATCACTCAATGACTAACATAAGTCGATCAATATTTCCCCTACCCTGTATTTTCATTTCTTGCAGTTTGGGCTTTATATATTTCTATACCATGCTAGCTATTTCAGCAGGTTTACAAAAGCTGTATCTTCATTTCAGATCATGTTTGTCATTTACTATTATTATGTGACCTTTCATTATAGTGTGTGTCACTGCTAGATGGTAAACTTCATCAGAGAAAGACATCTGCTTTGGCCACTGATGTATCCCTGGTATTTACTGGTGCCTGGTCAATAGTTAGTACTCAATAAATACTGCCTTAAAAAGAGAAAAAAGGAAGGAAAGGAGACTTTTAAAAAGCATGCATTATGCTTCATTTGATATATTTTTTATTGATCTCAGCATTATAAAACAGCATAATCCCTGCATTCTCTTGGATAACATATCATTAATGTCAATTATCAAATCTTTTTAATTTTAGATGTTATCTCTGGTAGAGAGCATTTGGCTGGACATAGCTTTCTGATCCAATCTGTGAATCTTTTTCTTTATTGGGGGATTTAAATTCTTTTTATATTATATTATAAAATGTATGTTTGGACTTGTATCACCTCTATTTTATAAGTCATCCTTTACTTTTCCCTACACTTTCTTATAACTTTTTTTGCCTTATTGTTTGTTTTCTTTTTATTTTTTATTTCCCCTCTATTGATAATCATTTTGGAAGAAAATATATCAGATTTTTTCTTTAACAAGCTAAGCAAAATTATTGGTAGATAAAATGTTTTAACTTATATCTAAATTTATCAAGTTTAGAAATGAAATTTATGACCCTCATCTACAAAAGATAAGAAAATTAGTCTGTTTGCATTACCGGCCTCTTCTTTCATTTTCTTAAAGATCTTATTTATTTATTTATTTATTCACTCATTCATTTACTTATTTATTTATTTAGAGAGCACATTATAGCATGAGGAGGGGCAGAGGGAGAGAGACAGAGAATCCCAAGCAGATTCCTTGCTGAGCACAGAGACCCACACAGGGTTCTATCTCACGACCCTGAGATCATGACCCCAGTTAAAATCAAGAGTTGAAGGCTCAACCAACTGAGCCACATAGGCGCCCCTCTTCTTTCATTTTTTTGTTGAATTTTATAGGAGCAAGAGAAGTCTCTTGATCTGTTATCATGAAATTATCTTTTAAACTCTAAGGTTTTTATACTGCAGCTTTTTATTTTTAAGAACATAATTCTTGCTCTGTGATCACAATACCACAACTATCTCAATTTTATTTCTAAGTTTAAATAGGATTAATGTGCCCTGTAAGTCCATATCCATTCTTTTTTTAAATTCAATTAGCCAACTTTATAGTACATCATTAGTCTCAAATGTAGTGTTCAGTTATTCATCAGTTGCATATAACACCCAGTGCTCATCACATCACGTGCCCTCCTTAATGCCCATCACCCAATTA
>NW_023247411.1:0-2641 GCF_002007445.2 Ailuropoda melanoleuca | reverse complement strand
TTTTTAAAAATTAAAAACATTTTTTTTTTTTTTTGTGAAAGATACTGCTAAGGGAATGAAAATAAAAGCCACAAGCTGGGAGAAAATGTCTGCAACACACGTATCTGATAATGACTTGTATCCAAAATATACAAAGAAATCTTAACACTAAACAATAAGAAAGCAACAGGTCAATTAAAAAATGGGCAAAAGATTTGAATGAACACTGCATCAAAGAAGATATATAGATGACAAAAAAGCATATGAGAAACGATTTATCATTGAAAAGCTGTAAAACAAAACAGCAGTGAAATATGCTACACAGCTATGAAAAGGGCTAAAATAAAACAAAATTAAAAATTAAAAAACAGGAAAACCATAAAACTGAAAATACAACAGTGCAGAGCAACAGGAATTCTTGTTCATTGCTGGTGGAAATACAAAAGGTGCAGCCACTTTGAAAGATAGCTTGATAGTTTCTTACAAAGCTAAACATAATTTCACCATATGATTTAGCAATTGCCCTCCTAGATATTTACCTAATTCAGTTGAAAACTTACTTCAAACTTATAAAAACTTACTATTTATAGCAGCTTTATTCATAATTACCAAAAACTGGAAATCACCAAGACAGCCTTCAGTAAGCGAATGGATAATCAAACTTCAGTACATATATACAATGGGATATTATTCAACAGTATAATGAAATGAGCTACCAAGCCATGAAAAGACATGGATGAACTTTAAATGTATACTGATAATGAAAAAAGCCAGCTTGACAAGGCAATATAGGACATGATTATAATTATGATACCCTGCGAAAGGCAAAACTATAGAGACAGGAAAAGATCAGTGATGGCCAGTGAGAAAGGAGGAGAGGAGGGTTGAGCTGGTGAAGCAACAAGGGAATTTATAGTGCAGTGAAAACTATTCTGGATGATTCTGTAATGGTGGAGACATGACCTAATGCATTTGTTATAATCCATAGAACTGTACAACATGTAGCAAGTCTTAACGTATGCTAGTTGAAAAAAAATGAATTAGGAGGTTCAAGGAAGTTCCCATAGAGGAATGCAGGTTGGGATAAGAGAATCTAACTGTATTATAAATGCATGAAACAACCTCACTGAGGGGGGGGGGGTAAAAGGTGCTGATGTAAATAATTTTCAAAAAGAGTGGAGTCTGAAAGACTAAGGCAAAAGCAGCTACACATAAGCATAAGCATTATCCTCTAGTTGATAATATTGTTTCCCATGGGGATACAAGTTAACAATTCTGATGCTGCCCTACATACATGCTATAACTGAGCAATTAAGAAATCAAATGGCAGAGTATGAGAACCGGGTTTCTCACTGTTGGAGTGAGAGTTTATAGATAAGCAAGAGGAAGAGGCTAGAATAATTCATGTGCTGATGGGTTAGAGTTGGATACTTCAGTTTAGTTTAATACAGATATAGGTGGCTGCATATAGAAATATTTATAGAAATGTGTATATGCATATCTCTATGCAGACTAGTATGCACAGATATATTTACTTGGTTTGTCAGCTTAGAAGACCTAAAATAAATGACTCCTGAATAGCAATGAACACACCAACACCCAGATCTTGGCTCTTAATACCATTCTCCAATAAAAGGAACCAGGGGTCCTTGGAGGAAAGGCTAAGTCTGGGGCAGGAAATACACAAAATAAACTTGGAGCATCTTGTAGTACCAGAACATATGGAAGTTTTCAAAAACAAGAACTACAACAAAAGCTTACATTAATGGGGGATATATCTGAGGGACACATCAGTCACCTGAATGAACTTCTAATGGTCAAACAATTTGAGCAACAAAAGAAACAAACTGGTAGGGGATCATAACTCAAAGAATAAAATAAATAGCTATGAGTCCATACTGATATACATAAATGATTGAATCAACAAACAAATGGGGGAGAAAAACAAATCTCTCATGCAGAAGAATTCCAAATAATTCATGTAGGCACTTCACTCTCAAGAAGGTGGAACATAACTCCCCACTCTTTTAGTGTGAGCTACACATAGTGTGACTTCCTCCAAAGAGCACAGAGTGGAAAAGAGGGGAAAAAGGGTAACTTCATAGTGGAGAAACCTGACAAACACTACCTTAGCCAGGTAATCAAGGTCAACTTCCACAGTCATAAATCATATTGATCTTATGTATCCTTAATATGATGTGACAAAAGTGGCACATCACCTTTGTGTTCTTCTTCCCCCAAATCCCTAACTCCTATTTATCATGAGAAAAACATCAGATAAACTCCCATAAAGGGGTATCTGAAATATACCTTTGCAGTGTTTCTTCAAACTGTCCAGGTCATCAAAAACAAGGATAGCCTGAGAAAGTGTCACAGCCAATAGGAGACTAAAGAAACATGACAACTAAATGAGATACATTGTCTTGGATGGAATCCTGGAACAGAAAAAGGACATTAGGTTAAAACCTAAGAAAATTTGAATGAACTGTGGACTTTAGTTAATAACAGTGTTTCAATATTGGTTCATTAATTTTAACAAAAGAATGATACTAATGTAGGGGCGCCTGGGTGGCGCAGTCGTTAAGTGTCTGCCTTTGGCTCAGGGCATGATCCCAGCGTTGTGGGATCGAGCCCCACATCAGGCTCCTCCGCTATGAGCCTG
>NW_023247410.1:0-2640 GCF_002007445.2 Ailuropoda melanoleuca | reverse complement strand
CTCGCTGGCTGTCTCTATCTCTGTCAAATAAATAAATAAAATCTTTAAAAAAAATAAAAATAAAATAAAATAAGATTTTAACTTTAAAATAAGATTACCACATTTTCCTTTATATCTGTGATGGATGATCCCTTATTCAGGGCAGGGTGAAATTATACCACGGTTTCTGAGAATGACGCCCAAATGTAAACAACTCAAGAAAGATAAAAGAGAACAACACCAAAACTGCTCTGAATAAACTTCTACCATAAGTAAAAAAGACTAACAAAGGTTTCAATCTCATTCCAAAAGTCTGAAACATAAGCAAGGTTGTGGAAATTTCCACTTTCTATACAGCCCTGGCAACCAGAAAGACAAAAATAAATGTACTCTTTTATTTGAGGCTTTAATTTGTGGCTTAGTGACTTCTGGGTGTTCTCTGATCAGGAATTAGGCCATGTTTAATCACTTAATTCCCTTATTTCTCAAAGAGGAAAAGCTAAGAGGTTCTTTATATGCACAAAGTAGCCATGACACTAACAATTTGCAATTTAAGCATAATATTTTTTTAAAAGAGTTTGCCTCCAAGTCCAACAAAATTCAGTTCAGTTCTTTTAATTTTAAAATCTGTTGTTTAGGATTTTAATCTGAATTACTTTTTGTTAGTATGAAAGTAACGTTTAAAAATTTCACTTCAAAAAAAATTTACTTCAAGATTAAAACTCACAAGACATGGAGTCACAAGTTTACCCCCAAATCTATTTTCATTTCTTCCATCTAACAATCAAACCAAAACAAACCCCGGCACAACCCAAATGGAAAGAATGAAAAAGGGTAAGGGAGTGACAGTCTGTCACTTCAAACAGACTAACTAAAAGCAAAATTCCTGGGGAACTTTGGAAATTAGTTAAATACATTTTTGGTAATAAATTCTTTAAGTTTTTTAAAATTTATTTGAGAGCAAGAGATGGAGAGAGGGAAGGAAGGAGAGCACAAGCAGAGGGGAGGAGCAGAGAGAGAGAAGGAGGGAGAGAGAATCTCCAGCCCACTCTGGGCTGAGAGTGGAGCGTAACACAGGGTGGGATCTCACGACCCCAAGATCAAGACCTGAGCCAAAATCAAGAATCTGAGACTCAACCAATGGAGCCATCCGGGTACCCCAAATTTTTGGTAATAAATTCTTTATCACCAAGTGCAAACCATGTTATTATCTACCCAAGCAATGGTGGCAGACGCTGTTTTTCAAGCCTTGGCTTTTAAAGGATAGAAAACAAAAAGCAAGGGAGTAACGAGTAAAGATGCACTGGAAATAGCAGAATTCACACCAGCTTTCAGTCTTAAACTCCTTACTCTATCTGATAAATGCCTCCCCCTAGGAACGAACTGGGGTTAACTGGCAGCCACTTCACAGCCTGCTCCTCCCCACGGCCTGCCCAGTCCCCAGCTCAGGGGCCTGCCTGGTCCCCGCCCCACCCCCTGGGCTAAGGGCTGGGCAGAAACTCTGGCAAAATAAGGAAGCCTCTGGGAGGTGGCAAGCGGCCAACTCAAACTGGATGATTCCAGTTTAGGCTGGTTTGACTCACAAACAAGCAGTTCTTAGCTTTCCCCACATATTCACACACACTGGCTGCCGTGGCGGCACACAATGAGCTCTCCTCATTTGCTCTGGGCGTTAAGTCTACCTTGTTCTCAGTTCCCTAGCAGCAGGGGATCTCAAGTGAAAGCCGGCTTCTCCGTACAGAGCAAATATAATCAGCCCAGCACTTGTTTCCAAAACTGCCTATTCCATACAGAACCCTAATGCTGACACCACCTATTACCTATGGAAAGCCTTACTGAGAATGCTTGTACTTGACAAAAAAGAGGAAAACCAGAAAGGAAATAGATCTATTTATAGATCTCCACAATGGAAGTTCAAGCCCATTAGAGCATATTTAGCATTAAAAAGTCTTGGCTAGCTAAAATGACCCCAAAAGAGAGAAGGTTGTGTAGCTTATTGCCCCCAAAATAAACTATACAGAGCCTAGCAAGGAATGTGCTTCAAAAATGAAGGGCCTTCAACTGATGGTGGGAATGGTAAAAAGATACTAATACATACACACACACATACATATACATTTATGATTTTATACACACACACACACACACACACTCTCTCTCTCTCTCTCATTGGGGTGTACTCTCCAAAGCACACACTGGCAAACGTTTATTCCATGTGCTCAACAGCCCCAAAACTGATTTAAGAGGGAATGAACAAATGCTCCTTCTTCTGGAAAATAATGATAGTTAAGGGAGCTATTCAAAATATGGGAAGACTTTGTGAATTTTAAATCTAATCGTTTTCTCCAGGATTGCAGACACACTAATATGCTTGCTGTTGTCGTTTTGCCCCTCCAACCCTTCTCCCTCCAGGTAGGTAGCTTTTTAAAGAACTTTGATAACTGTCAACCGTACTTCAAAAAAATAAAGAAAAAATAAATTTTCTATGAAAAAAAACTTAGATACCAATATTTCAAGGAGAATAATCATAAAGTCAATGAAACCACTAGATGGCTTTTATTTCATCACAAATAAGAGTTGCAAATTTCAAGGGGCGCCTGGGTGGCTCAGTCGTTAAGCGTCTGCCTTTGGCTCAGGGCATGATCCTGGTGTTCTGGGATC
>NW_023247409.1:0-2640 GCF_002007445.2 Ailuropoda melanoleuca | reverse complement strand
TCAGGCTCTTCCGCTGTGAGCCTGCTTCTTCCTCTCCCACTCCCCTGCTTGTGTTCCCTATCTCGCTGGCTATCTCTATCTCTGTCGAATAAATAAATAAAATCTTTAAAAAAAAAAAAAGGAAATATAAGGTGTTAAAAGGAAAATTTTTTTTAATTTTAAAATTTTTAAATCTCGGTAGACTCCTAAGAGACTATTCACGTCTTCCCAATGATTACACCTGCAGCTCTGTTAAGTCATCACCACACCGAGGCGATGGCTCCTGAGTCACGGCAGCAGGTCCACGTGACCATTAGCCACCTAACCATCCATTCCCTCAACAGTATTTACTGAGCACCTGCTTTGTGCTGCAAATACAGCTGTGAACAAAACAAATGATCTCTGTCTTGGGGGAGCTTTTACAGAAGTGCTGACAGAAAATAAACAAAATCAATACCGGTAAACAACAAGGCTTTCTCTAGGTATGCGATGTAGAATCCCAGATTATCTATCTACAAAAGCATCTCGTCAATTACGCTTTTTACTAGAAGCATGCTTACTACAGAAATAGGTAAATATTTAAGTAAACATTTATTAACATTCACAGTATAAGAATGATAAAGTTTAGAACATTATTCAAGCACTTTCCTCTGCTAAGCTTTAATTAATTTTCCTTGTTCTACAAAAAAAAAACACTTATTCTCATTTTTAACTATTTAGCCTGCAGCTTTCTCCTGGGGCAGTGGCTTCAATGCTTGTTCTCATACCCTCGGGGGAAGAATCTTATCTATAATTATGTTAAGATAATTCCTGGGACCTAAAGTTCTCCCATCTTCCTAGCACTCAACTTTCTCTTGCTTCAGACTTGCTCTACGATTAGGAAAAGATTGTCCTTCTCTGGGAATCCTGCCTTATCCTCAAGGGCCTTACCTATCTAGTGAAGGTTCTTACACAAACCTCCAAGGAGAAGTCATTATTCCTTTCTTCTTCTATGACCGCACCTCATACACCTGTGATACCTTGTTCTAAGCAAGTTGCCCTGAAATTACTCATTTTCATGTCTATCTTTCCTATTACGTTGAAAGCTACTTAAGGGAATTTTTAAAAAAGATGTATTTATTTATTTGAGAGAAAGAGAGAGGAGGGGGAAGGGCAGAGAGAGAGAGAGAGAGAAAAGAATCTCAAGCACAACACAGGGCTCGATCTCAGAGCCCTGAGATCATGACCTGAGCTGAAACCAAGTCAAACATTTAACCCACTGAGCCACCCAGGCACCCCTTAATGGAACACTTTAAAAACATAAGGCTACGGCTCTTTCCCCACAGCTTTATAACTGACTCTTCCAGACTCAGCCAGGTAAAACTACAACAGTTATAAACTCCTAAACAACATAGCAGGAAAAAAACACCATTCTTAAAACAAAGAGTGTTTTATGCAGTGTGCACAGCAGGAAACATGCCGGACTTTCTTCTCACACAGACAACTAAGTCTAAAAGGACACTCTGGTTTGTATTTTCTGGCTTAAGTATTCATACGGATAGAGCACACCACACCACCCATTCGTGAATGGAACTATTACTCTGTTCAGAAAACCATTATCTTAAAGGCACCGGAATGGAACCGAATACAAAGACTCCTGGTCAGGATTTAGAGCTCCTGATCATACAAAGTTGGTAAAATCTTATAAAGTCTCTCTAGTTATTCAGAGTATTGGTTCAAGGGAGAAATTAGGGCCTCCCAATGAACAGAGAGGACAAGGGTTACTATCACTATTGTTATTATCTTGAGCAAAACAAGGTCAAGGCTGGTTGAAATCAAATAAGCTTTTTAGTTCTTTTGGTGAGTCTAACCATTATACTAGGAATTATAGAGATTTCAAAAGAAGTACAGCTCCTAAGTAATCTGTGCTTCAAGGAGTTTATAGAGATGTTGGAAACAAAGGCAAGCAATATAACACAACATATAATTGCATAGAAAATTATGTAGTTGTTCTATAAAAGCCATGGGAGAGCTGGAATGGGTGCAGGTAAGAATTGAGCTGGACCGTGAATGACAGGTATAATTTGGGTCAGGTAAGAGATGAGGCATGAGGGCATTATAGTGAGAATACGAGATCAGCAAAAGCTATGATAATGCTAATGTTTACTGAGTACTCACTAGGTACCAGAAAATTTACATGCATTATCTCACCATCTTCAGAACAAGTCTGTGCCACAGGGGTCCCATGACACAGCTATTAGTATGAGGCCAAGAGACCAAGTCCCAGGTCAGAGCCACTCCAGGGCAGGACTCTTTCACGAGTCATGAAAGGGAGTGAATATGGAGACAATTAGGCAAATAAGTTTGTATAGAGAGTTGCCTGCATAAAATACCGCATAAAAAACTCGACTAGGCTAGGGGTCTGCGTTTTGTCTGGCAAACAATGAGAGGAACCAATGCAGGTTCTTTAGCAGAAGAGTGACAAAATGAAAGTGACACTTTTGAGACATTAATTCCTCAAAAGTATGTAACACATATACACAAAAATCAGTATGAATGGTATGATCTCATTTTTGTTTAAATACGTTTTTAAAAATATGCATAAAAATATCAATAGGGGCGCCTGGGTGGCACAGCGGTTAAGCGTCTGCCTTCGGCTCAGGGCGTGATCCCAGCGTTGTG
>NW_023247408.1:0-2640 GCF_002007445.2 Ailuropoda melanoleuca | reverse complement strand
GTAAGTGAAATCATATGGTATTTGTCTTTTTCTGTCTGACTTATTTTACTTAGAACAAACCACCTAGGTACATTCATGTTGTCACAAATGGTAAGGTTTCATTCCTTTTTATGGCTGAGTAATATAATATATGTATATATATATATATATATATAGTCACATCTTCTTTATCCATTCATCTATCCACAAACACAGGTTGCTTCCATATCTTGGCTATTGTAAATAATACTGAAATAAACATAGGGTTGCATGTATCTATTTAGTGTTTTTGTTTTCTTCAGATAACTACCCAGAAGTGGAATTATAGGATCATATGGTATTTCTATTTTTAATTTTTGAGGAACCTTCATATTGTTTCCACAGTGGCTGTACAATTTTGCATTTCCACCAACAGTGTACAGTGGTTTGCTTTTCTCCACACCCTCACCAACACTAGTTATTTCTTATTTTTATGATAACAACCATCTGACAAATGTGAGCCAATATCTCATTGTGGTTTTGATTTACATTTCCCTGATAATTAGTGATGTTTAACATCTTTTCACAGGTCTGTTGGCCATTTGTATGTCTTCTTTGGAGAAATGTCTATTCAGACCCCTCCCCCATTTTATTGGATTATGTTTTTTGATATTGAGTTGTGTGGGTTCTTTATATATTTTTTATATTAACCCCTTATCAGATATATGATTCGGTAGGTTGTCTTTACTAAGTTTTGTTGATGGTTTCCTTTGCTGTGCAGAAGCTTTTAAGTTTGATGTTCCATTTGTTTATTTTTGTTTTTGTTTTCCTTGCCTGAGGAGACAGATCCCCAAAACATTGCTTAGCCTAATATCAAAGAGCTTACTGCCTGTTTTCTTCTAGGAGTTTTATTGTTTCCCATCTTATATTCAAGTCTTTAATCCATTTTGAGTTTATTTTTGTATATGATGTAAGAAAGTCATTCAGTATCACTCTTTTGTATGTAATTGTCCAGTTTTCCTAGCACCATTTATTGAACAGACTCATTTTCCCATTGCCTATTTTTGTCTCTTTTGTCTTAGATTAATTGACTACATAAACGTGGATTTATTTCTAGTCTTTCTATCCTGTTCCATTGATCTATGTTTCTGTTTTTTGTGCCATTACCATACTATTTTTATTACTAGAGCTTTATAGTATAGATTGAAATCAGGGAGTGTGATACCTACAGCTTTATTCTTCTTTCTCAAGATAGCTTTGGCTAGTTGGGGACGTTCTGGTTCTTCACAAATTTTAGGATTATCTCTTCTAGCTCTGTAAAAAACGGCATTAGTATTTTGGTAGATATTGCATCAAATCTATTGATTGCTTTGGGTAATATGGACATTTAAACAATGTTAATTCTTCCAATCCATGAATGCAATATATCTTTCCAATTATTTGCGTCATCTTCAATTTCTTTCATCACTGTTTTATAGTTTTCAGAGTACAGGTTCTTTACCTCCTTGGTTAAATTTATTCCTAGGTATTTTATTCTTTTTGATGAAATTGTAAATGGGATTGTTTTCTTAACTTTTCTTTCTAATAGTTCATTGTTAGTATATAGATATGTAACAGAATATTGTATATTAATTTTGTATCCTGTAATTTTACCAAATTATAGTTCAAATAGTTTTTTTTTGTAGTCTTTAGGGTTTTCTCTATATAGTTATCACATCATCTGCAAATATTGATAGTTTTATTTTTTCTTTTCTGATTTGGGTGCTGTTTATTTGTCTTTCTTGTCTCCTTTTTACCCTTAGAACTTTGATTGACTCCTAAATCCTAGTGTAGGATGAGATTATTTTATTATTATTTTCTTTTCTCTGATGACTAGCTAGTAATTCAAGCATAATTTATTACAAAGTTTACCTTCTCTCATAGATTACATATGATACTTTTATCATGTACTAAATGTCCATTCATATTAAGCTCCATTTCTACATTTTAATTGGATTACATTAACCCAATCAATATTATTTATGACAGAGTATTGTACCATTTTAATTATTGGGTTCTTATACTATGTATGCAACTGCTGGGAGAAGTTTTAAGTCCCTCTCATTGAATTTTCTTTATTTTTTTCTCTAATTTTATAAGAATAAAATAATATCTCACTGCGGCTTTGTTTTCATTTTTATGATTAACAGTGAAGTTGAGCAAACTTTACATTTTAAAAACAATATGTGGTTCCTCTTTTTTGAGATGCAAACAAAAAACAACCAAGCAAGTATAACCAATAAAACTCTATAAAGTATGACATTATCAAGTATGGTGGCAGTATAAAGCAATCAAAATTCTTACAAATCTCCGGTAAAACAACCACTTTGGAAGTATTTATTATTAACCATTGAGGTTAAATATATACATATGCTATAACTGAGCATTTCATTTGTACATGTATCACACATAGGCTCTTACATACATGTGATGGTGGCCGTATACAAGAATGTTAATAAGAGCTTTGTTTATAACAGAGATAACAAAAAGATATTTATCAAAATTTCTCAATAGGGAAAGACTAAATACTGGAATATGTATACAAATGAATATTTATTTTATATGTATATATTTTATTATGTATTTATGTATTATATGGCTTAAAACAAGGATAAACCAAATATTTTGGTTAAATGTGTGTGT
>NW_023247407.1:0-2639 GCF_002007445.2 Ailuropoda melanoleuca | reverse complement strand
GGGGAGGCGCAGAGGGAGAGAGAATCCCAAGCGGATTCTCCACTGAGCACAGAGCCTAACACAGGGCTCAATCCCAGGATCCTGAGATCATGACCTGAGCAGAAACCAAGAGTCAGACACTTAACACACTGAGCCAGTCGGACACTCCTATTATCATAAATTTTATGTGACACAAGAGCCTTTATAAAGAAATGAAGAACCAAAGAAATGGTTAAACCCGATCGTTTTTATGCTATGTTTGATGAAGAACGGAAGGTTGTGGAAAGGAACAATGGGACAGAGTACGAAACAAGTGTAGTAAACTGGGAGGTACCCAGAGCGGCCTGTTTCTTCAGATTCCTCCGTGTGTACCTTCGTCCATTCAGAGATATGGATGCTCCTTTCCTCTGGGCACAGGGAGGATACCTCTCACATGAGGCTTTGATAACTCAACCACTTCAGAGGAAATGTGAGAAAATGTTTCCAAATCATATAACTGATGAGGGGGTAATACCTAGAATACATTAAAAAAAACTCCTCCAGCTGAGCCACAAACCACAACAAACCACGGGATTAAAAAATGGACCAAGTATTTGAATAAACATTTCTCCAAAGATGATCTACAAATGGCCACTAAGACACGAAAAGATGGTCGTGATCTCTAACCGTTAGAGAAATGCAGAGCACAAGCACAAGGAGCCGCCACCTCACACCCATGAGGATGGCTACCACCGAAACCAACTGGAAATACCGAGTGCAGGCAAGTCCACAGAGAGAGCAGACGCCCGTGCACTGCTGGCGGGAAGTTAAAATGGTGCCGCTGCTGTGGAAAACAGTACGGCATGCCTCAAAATATTAAAAAGAAGTGAAAGCAGGAATTGTGAAGAGACATTTGCACACCCATGTCATAGAAGCATTGTTCACAACACCCAAGAGGTGGAAGCAACCCAAATGTTCATCAATGGATGAATGGATAAACAAAATGTGGGACATACATATGATGGGATATTATTTAGCATTAAAAGGAAAGAAATCCTGTCACATGCTACAGCATGGATGAATCCTGAGGACTATGTGAAATAAGCCAGTTACAATAAGACAGATGCCATATATTTCCACTGGTACAAGGTATTTAAAGTAGTCAAATTCTTTTTCTTTTTTTTTTTTAATTTTATTTATTTGAGAGAGAGAGAGTGAGAGTGAGCACAAATGGTGGGGAATGGTGGAGAGGGGCAGAGGGAGAGGGAGAAGCAGACTCCCCACCAAGCAGGGAGCCAGACGCAGGGCTCGATCCCAGAACCCCGAGATTATGACCTGAGCTGAAGGCAGACGCTTAACCGAGTGAGCCACCCAGGCGCCCATAAAGTAGGCAAATTCTTAAAAACAGATACTAGAATGGTGGTTACCAGGGGCTGTGGGGAGGGGAACACGGAGAGCTGTCATTCAACAGTTCGAGTTTCAGTTCTGCAAGATGAGAAAGTTCTGTAGATCTATTGCACAACAATGTGAATATACTTAACACTACTGAACTATACACTTAAAAACGGTTAAGATGATTTAAAAAAAAAAAAAAAGATACTGATGTCCAGGAAAGAAAGATACGTTCCTCTCCCATATCAAAAGATTCCCTCCAGGGAAAGAAACAGGAAAGTGATCCATCACTTAGGACAAAGGGGGAGTGTGTAGGAATACCCCAAGCTAAAATTTTTTATGTATTTCATCCATTTTTCTCATAGAAAGTATTACAGACAGTGGTTGGTGTAGAAATATTAATGAAGAATCTATAAAGTTAACTACCATTTATACTAAAATTTCTGTAGGAAAATGCATTGTGATTTCCAAACATCCAATTAATAAAACTTTCAAGAATATAATCATTAGGAATGATCCTGTACACCATAGGAATGACAAGAAGCTTAAATCAAGTGTGCAACTGTATAAATCATTCCTGTAACTTGTACAACCATGGAATAAAAAGTACATTACAATAAAAGTGAACAAAATACGGAAAACATACCTTATTCCAGAAAGACTGTCAAAGGCATGAAGATCTAATACATTAGAGAGATCAACTCTAAAAGGAAGAAATCCAATGTAAACAGTGGGAAGTTCTATGAAATATATCCAATTAATCAAGGAAAAAAAAATCTCTTAAGACTCTTTTGCCCAAAATGTAAACATAAAGTTTAACCAATATATCATACTATTTTGGGAAACACATAAAAATGACAAGCAAAGAGCAAAACGATCGTTGTAAAATTTTTAAATAGAATTTCTTCATAAAATTCAAGAAACAGTGAATAATATAAATTCAAGGCAGAAAATCACTTGATTATTGCTTCAATAAGCTACATATACTTTTATTTATACTTTCAATTGTCTTTTCAATCCTGGAAATTTATAAGCTTGATTTCAAATACATTTTTACAGCCAAAAAAAAAAAAATCAATCAGTTATAGAACTGGAACTTTCCAAAGCAGCACTTCATTACTCAAAAGATGAACTGCGGGAAGTGGAACAAAAGACCTAGCACAGTACAGAACCTCACTTTCAGAACGTCTGCATTTCTTTTTTTTTTTTTTAAACGATTTTATTTATTTATCAGAGATACAGACAGCACAAGCAGGGGGAGCGTCAGGCAAAGGGAGAAGAAGACTACC
>NW_023247406.1:835-1077 GCF_002007445.2 Ailuropoda melanoleuca | reverse complement strand
GGTCTCAGCCTCGATCCAGTGGGCACACCGGAGCTCCGGAGCTCCGTGAGATGCTTGGTGGTGCACGCCCCGGCTCACGGACTCAGACTGCCGTTTCGNTCTGCCGTTTCCAGAGTGCGGGTCCGCGGTCCGCCCGCTCCCCGGTGCAGGTGGCCCGCCAGCCGCCCTGCGCGCGCGCTCCTGGAGTTCGCGTTCTAAGTCTGTTGTCTCGCGGGTGCCATCCGCGAGGCTGCCTGCTCCCC
>NW_023247406.1:0-719 GCF_002007445.2 Ailuropoda melanoleuca | reverse complement strand
AGGTGGCTACCGCTTCCCGGCGCCCTGACACGGCGGCTCCCTCCCCCTTCTGTTTAGCTTCCGATATCTGTGCGCGGTTTCACGGCTCCCCGCTTCGTACCTCGATACTCAGCGCTGGAGATGTTCATTTGTAGAGATCCAGATGTATCTTCCTGCGTCTCAGGCTGATTCCGTGGATATTCCTGCTGGTCTGGTACCTATCCAGCTCAACTCAGGGGACCGGCTGAAAAAGGTGTCCCCTACTCCTCCGCCATCTTAACCTCTCCTGCCCTGGCCTCTTTCAATACTGTATCCTTGGATCTAATATTTGCGAATTGCATTATGACGTGACGTGGCATAAGTTTGTCCTGGTTGAGCTTGGATGGGGCCCTCTCTGCCTCTTGGACATGAATGCATGTTTCCCTTGCTAGATTAGGGAAGTTTTCAGCTACAATTTGTTCAAATATCTCTTCTAGACCTCTGTTTTTCGCACCCCCTCAGGGATGCCAATGATTCTGATATTGGATCATTTCATAGAGTCAGTAATCTCCCGTAATCTACATTCATGGGTGTGGATTTTTTTAAGACCATCTTCTATTTTTGTTTTTTCTTCTACTAACCCATCCTCCAATTCGCTAATGCGTTCCTCTGCCTTGGTGTCCCTGGCCTTCAGAGCCTCTAGTTTTGACTGCATTTGGCTGATAGAATTTTTAATTTCTGTCAGATTCGCTCTCATTTCT
>NW_023247405.1:0-2639 GCF_002007445.2 Ailuropoda melanoleuca | reverse complement strand
AGCCTGATGTGGGGCTCGATCCCAGAACGCTGGGATCACGCCCTGAGCCGAAGGCAGACGCTTAACCACTGGGCCACCCAGGCGCCCCCAGAAAACAGCTAGTTCTAACCCACACTTACTTTTAAAAAAAGGTGAGTTTATGAAATAGGATTCTGAACCCAGACAGATTAAGATAGACTTTTTATGGCCACCATAGCACCAAAGCACTTTTCCAGTAAGTGCTTACAAAGCTGTATAAACATTACCAAGCCTCGTCAGTCCTCAGTTACCTTATGGGTGGGTCATCTTTTGTTGACGATGTACTCCGATGGACATGAATCTGTCAGAAGGAAGAGAACACACTGCTCTCATTTTGCCACTGAGTTAGAACATCCAGTCAATAAACTAGATAAATTAACGTCTACACGGAAAGAATTAAAATGCCTCCCAACAAGGCAAAGTTGACTTATCGTGATTCTCTTAGCAGGAACAAACCTCTGTTCCCACAACTAGGTGCTTTAAAAGCTAAAAGGCAAGTTAACACGCGTACAAATACAAAGACACACGCAGTGTCTAAGATGTTTGCCCAATGAACCATAAACTATGGTTTACCAGGGATTTCTGAACAAAGTGCAGACTGGAAGTCGCTGCCCAATCCTTTCAGACAGCTGTAGTTACTAGGGGAGCTCAAGCCCAACATCTATAAAGCTCAAAGTAGAAATATCTTGAGATCACACTCACGTATATTAAAGATTGCTCAATAACAACAAAGGGATTAGAGGCAAATGACTTTTCATTTACGAGTTAAAAAGGAAAATGGGTAAATCTGGGGTAATACTTCAAAACAACCCACATGGTTTATTGGAAAGTCAGAAAAAGAAAATTCCAGGTGGAGAGAGTTTCTTTCTGCTTGAAATGTACATATCATGCACTTATTCATTTGTTTGTCTGTTACTTGGTCTTCCTTCTCTCCTCTTCACACTTTGAGCTCTCTTTGCATAAAGGATCGAAAATCATCATAGGTGAGGAGTATTCTGACTTATAATTACTGATCACCAAGGAAACACAGAAGTTTTGGTTATCTACAAACCATGTGATCTTGAGCAAATTATTTAAGTTCTCAAGAGCCTGTTATCATTTCTGCAACAAAATTATACTTTTTGTACAGTTCTTGATAGGTCATCAATCTATATGCCTATACATTCTACTAATAGGATTTTCTCTTAATAAGGGGGAACGTAGTAGAGGAACACAGCACATTAATTTGGGTATTTTATTTTGCTTTGCGAAGTATCAACATGCCAAATTTGTTTGTTTATCTTAGATGTCCTTTCGCCTGAAAATGTCCAAAGAGAAATTATTCCCCCAGCCAACAAACCCTCTCTTTTTTAAATCAGTGTTTACCAGCCGTACTATTACTATTAATCAAGCTAATCACATCTATTGCCTTCTTTATAATCTAACAATCCAAAGAACATCCCAGAACTACCGTTTCCTCCTTTGTAACATCTCCCTTACCCTCCCTTTTCCCTTGCCTCATCCTCTTGTGTCTGGACTATTACAATAATCTGTTACATAGTTTTCCGGCTTTTAGTGTCTTTTTCTAGTCAGTCCTAAGAGTGTGGTGGATGATTAGACAACGCTCAGTACGATACTGCATGGGTTTGACTCCTAGCTCCATCCTTTCATAGTTACATGAATTCAGGCAACTTATTTCAACACAAATAGCTCCTGTTTATTCACCTGGAGAATGGAGATCATAAAATTATCTTACTTTTTTAAAATTAAGAGATACAATCAATATAAAATGCAGTACTCCGCTCAGAGTAAGCACTATATAAATGTTAGCTTATTCTTTTATTCCTTGACCAATTAATCTTACTAAATCAGACTTGATCACGTCACTGCCCACTCAGAAAAAATCCAACTTCCCAATGCCAGTATGCTAGATGTCTAGGAGCGGCTGTCACAGTCAGTACAACATGTCTTGGGGTTCTAAGTTCAAGCTCCATGTCGGGGGTAGGGACTACTTAAAAATGAAATCTTAAAAAAAAAAAAAAAAGATACTAGAGCAGTATATTCATAAATGACATAATTTTATTGGAGAACAAGTATTCTACAGATTCCTTAAAGTAATGCCCTTACCTCAAGGAACCATGTCAACTAAACAGGAAGGAAAGCTAATATTTGGATGCTAATAAAGGGGAGAAAAATAGGTAAATCCTACCTACTGATTTACTTATTTCATTGGTAAAACCTGATAATCCAACTTGGAGGGCCCCTGTGCTCCATTCTGGATAGCTGCTGCGTCATCTTTCCCCTCGTCCTCTATTGCTTCAACTTCTGCATGTCCCAATTCTAAACACCCTAGTTTCTTCCCCCATCACAACCTTATGGGTGGCTGGTTGTACTTCACCTAGTTCCAAAGAATCTGAGAACACTTAGAAAAATGTTTACAGGGGAAAAAAAAAGTGTTTACAGTAAGAGAAAAAATACGTAATACCCTGTTAAATAAAACTGAAATTTTAAAATGTAGTCAAATGACCTCTCTTAAGATCTGGAGTATTCAAACCAATTTTCCCCACAGTGTTTGAGTTAGGCCCCGTAACATGCATCTAACTAACTATACAAACACACACACACACACACACACACACACA
>NW_023247404.1:0-1948 GCF_002007445.2 Ailuropoda melanoleuca | reverse complement strand
GACGAGTTGGACCTCATAGATATATATAGAACACTACACCCCAGAACCAAAGAATACTCATTCTGTTCTTATGCCCATGGAACATTCTCAAGAATTATACCAGTCTTAACAGGAGGCCACTTAGCAGTAAGCATGCAACCCATTTTGGACAGTCAACTCTAAGTTGAGTCTGCTGACAAGCTTCTGGGAAAAATTTTTACTTCCATGATTAGAAGTGAGAGCAATAGCTGAGAACAACCTTCCCTCACCCACAGCTGTTAGAAAACTCCTGAGGCAGATATTGGCAGCAAACCACCTTGAGGAAACAAGGTGGCCAGTATAGAAACAAAGAGTGGGCATTCTCTGAAGGTCAAGCTAAAAGAAGGAGAATCCTAGGTTCCTAATGACAATTGCCAAGCTATTCCAGAGAAGGCCAACTTTGCAAGTTTTTTTTAAGTACACAAATAGGACTTTAAGTGACAGCTAGTTTGCTGCTTCTTTTTGCAAACTGTACCCATGTTAATGCATCTACCCATCCCAGTTTTTACCCCATCCCCTCATTCCATCATTAACCTGGATAGTTATGCACAGATCTCGAGCCATGGCCCTTAAGATTGAAGAGGCAACTGAGTCTTCTTCCAATAGGTTTGGTTTTGGAGGATGGGGAGGAAAAGGAAGGGAACTCTGTGGCCAGGGTAGCCTACTGAGTTCCCATCCTCATTTCTAAGAGACACAGGACCATTTCTCTCTATCTTTCTTCTCTGATAAATAATTACTCAAATTCAATGGAGAGTCTGTGCTGTTTTTAATTAATTCACAAATCAAAACTGATCCCAAACAAAGCCATCATATTCACAAGGTGATTTTTCAAAACCTCTTATATATCTTCATCTAATTATTAATCTAAGTAATATCAGTCAATTTCTAACACAGATGGTAGTATAAGAGCAACATATTCCATCTGGACTAACCAGATGGACAAATGGGATTAAAGTTATGCAGATAGAAATTATGAGCTTTAGGGAAAAAATCCTGACTTTCTCTCCCTCGTCTTTTTGTTTTGTTTTGTTTTATTTTTTGTTTCTTTGTTTTTAAAACAGCATAGTTCCCATCAATGATACTGTCTTCTAATGAAAGAACACTACAATAGTAAAACCCAGCTCCTATTACTGAATTTGTTCCCAATTTTAGAGTTGTAAAAATTAATATTCTATTAGAACAATATTAATATAAGTTTAGGGATATGGCTATCTACATAAATGAGATATATAGATATTTATTTATGTTTAGGGGTATAAATACCTATGTAATTTGAGAGGTGTAGATAAATTAAATTATCCATGTTTAAATGTTTATATGTTTAAGAACATTGTTATTTATTTAGGTTAGGAGCATAGCTATCTATATAAATTTAGAGGTGTAGCTACCTATATAAGCTTAGGACTGTGGATAGCTTTCTAGACCTAGAGGTGTAGATAGCTATTTAAGTTAAGGATATAAATATCTATTTAAGTTACAGGTATAAATTCTGTATAAGCTTAGGAATAGATAATGATGTAAATTAGAAATATAGATATTTATATAAATGTTGAAATGTAGGTATCCATGTAAGTTTAGAGGTGTAGGTATTTATGTAAGGTCACAGGTACAGATGTCTTCTTAAATTAGCTGTGTAAAAATCTATTTAAGCTAGAGTGTAGATGTCTATATAATTTCCATTCTATCCCTACAATTCATGAATCACATTTCTGAGCACTGACTGAAAAGATATAGCAGTTATTTTTATGTTTATTATTTAATTGTACTAGGAGCTCTGATAAGAGACAGACTTTCTTATGGGCAACGTACTGATTATCGTTTCTTAGAAATTAATAGTTTGTCTTTCCAGCACAGACTCAATTTAGTGACAGCCATGGTCTGTTATTATGAGCTTTGTGATCAGACAGATCTAGGGTCAAGCTTTTTTTTT
>NW_023247403.1:0-2638 GCF_002007445.2 Ailuropoda melanoleuca | reverse complement strand
GAGAGAGAGAATCTCAAGCAGACTACCTGTTGAGTGTGGAGCCTGATGAGGGCTGGATCCTGCAACCCTGAGATCATGACCTGAGCCGAAATCAAGGGTTGGACGCTTAACTGACTGAGCCACCCAGGTGCCCCAGCCCTTTATACTTTCTAGATCGTGTAAGCAGTTACTGAGCTTTTACTTGTAGGGCTTTCTAGTGTGGATTGCAGTAGCTTGTCTTTGCCACTTTTGTGCAGAAAAAGACCTAGAGAACATGAATTTTTTATTACTGCAAACTTTATCAAATTCATAAATAAAAATCACTGCTAAATGAGTATGATTTTCTTCTGCAGCTTAATTGAGATATAATTTACATACAGAAAACTGCATATATTTAAAAAGTACAGTTTGATAAGTTTTGACATATGTATGTACCCGTGAAACCATCATCACATTCAAGATATATTATATCCATCACCCCAGTTTTAACAGCTTTCTGCATTTTGATTGCTCTTAAAATCTTTCTTCACTGTTTTCTTTTGTCAGCAAGCTTAAAATACATTTTTAATCAGCTGAATATATAAGAACTGGTTCCTCCCTTTGCTTATACCATGAGTGTTCACATGTACACTTTATAATATTATGGATCTTCTTTCCCTAATCCTGCAACTATTTCATTTGATTCCCTGATAATGAACTTCTGTTAGAAGTGTTAATAGTTAGTGCCTGTGTGTATGTTGATTAACTACTATATAATTTTGTAAAGAGTTTTGTGGTATTTTGACATATTTTCTGAAAGAATTATGAGAGAATTACACCACGCAACCTATCATTAATGAGTAATTCTTTCACAGGCAGTCTGGGCTCTTGGCAACATTGCTGGAGATAGTACCATGTGCAGAGACTATGTCTTAGACTGCAATATTCTTCCCCCTCTTTTGCAGTAAGTTCGTTTCTATTATTACTATTTTTTGAGTACTAGAAATATGGAAAGTTTCTCAGAAGGCAGTGCATCTTTAGAAATCACTTTGGATTTTCCGATGTTATTTTTCATTACAGATATTTTCTTACTGACTTGTTCAGATCATTTCTTCAGGTATTCTGTCTTACTTTCAGTGCCAGAATTCTGGATTAGTGTTGTTAGAATTAACTCTGTTGTTCTGGAGAAAAGCTATTTTAGGACATGTGTTTATCAGTAGCATTAGATTTAGTATTTATCTTATGCTATGAGATAACTAATGTCCACTATATAGTTTACCATTGTATCATCATGCTTTAGGTTATTTTCAAAGCAAAACCGCCTGACCATGACCCGGAATGCAGTATGGGCTTTGTCTAATCTCTGTAGAGGGAAAAGTCCACCTCCAGAATTTGCAAAGGTAAGGATTATGCTTGTAGGAAATGGGCAGAAAAAAGTACAAATAAAAGAATTTAGCAAGGAATATTAATGTGAACAGAAAGAGATGATAATTTTTCATAAAATTTAAAATAGAATTTTATCTGTTTCTAGAGAAATAGGGCTTTTTGTTTTTTTGGTGTTAATTTGGGATAAATTTTCACTGTAAAAAGCTCTGAATTAATCTTAAAACCTAGCATTTTTTATTTATAGCAAAGTATCTGAAACACAAAATTTTTTTAGCTTTACCACTTGTGAAAGTGGTCCAGAAAAATGTGTTTCAACAAGGAATCTCACTCTGAAAATTGGTATATACTTCACTCTTTGAAATTATTTTCCTTGGTGTCTGACTACCTTGTCAAAGTAAACTGCAAGGCACTGACAGCATTCCCAAAGATGGAAATGCCACTTGGCCACTTGCTACTCCATTTCTAGAAGTATTAATCACCCCAGAAATTACCACGTGTGTGCCTGGTTGCCTTTTGGAGTTTCTCATCTCACTTCTAGCTTTTATTCTGTTGAATTTCATTATCATATCATCTTCCCTTTACAGGTTTCCCCCTGTCTGAATGTGCTTTCCTGGTTGTTATTTGTCAGTGACACTGATGTACTGGCTGATGCCTGCTGGGCCCTCTCATATCTATCAGATGGACCTAATGATAAAATTCAGGCCGTCATTGATGCAGGAGTATGTAGGAGACTTGTGGAGCTGTTGATGTAAGATATCTTAAAGCGTGTCTGTTCTTTTGTCCCTATGTTTATTAGTTTTCTAGATGCTGATAAATACTAATATGTTATACTGACTTATTGCGCTTTGGGCTGCTCTGTTTTGTTAACTTACATTGATGTCAGATCTGTTCGTTTTGAGGCTTATATAGAGAACTGCTCATTCTCCTGCTGTGAGCAGTCCTTCAGCAGGAACATTTGGAAAACTCTGATATGTGTAATTAAGCTAATGATTAATGACCTGAGACCAACCACTGGATAGATAGCAAAAGTTGTATTGCCACTAAAGAGAGTCAATCCTGAGGCACCTGGGTGGCTCAGTCAGTTAAATGTCCGACTCTTGATTGGACTCAAGTCATGATCTCAGGGTGGGGAGATGAGCCCTGCTGGGGCTCTGCACTGGGCGTGGAGCCTTCTTAAGATTCTCTCTCTGCCTCTCCCGCCCCCCTCCTTAAAAAAAATAGGAAAGAGGGGGGCGCCTGGGTGGCACAGCGGTTAAGCATCTGCCTTCGGCTCAGGGCGTGATCCCGGCGTTAT
>NW_023247402.1:0-2637 GCF_002007445.2 Ailuropoda melanoleuca | reverse complement strand
AAAAAAAGTAGCAGAAGTAAGTACATGAAGATGCTAGTGATGGGGCTACTAGGGTGATTGGAGTGTGGACGCTTTTGTTCCTTTACTTTCAACATTTTTGTGATGTGATCATATTTAAAAAATGAATGTGTTACTAGATTTTTGGACTAAGGGTTTGCTAGTGTGGGTTTTTTGGTTTTGGGGGTTTTTTTTTTTGCAATGTTTTTCCAGCATCTTCTCCAATTCCACTATTTCTCTGAAGGCTTGATGGAATAACTGTAAAGTAAAATTTTGGTGGAAAATTTTAGGTAAATTACAGGTGAAAGGCTCATGATGAAATATATGAAAAAATGTATGGAGAAAAAATGTTTTATCTAATATGATTCCTATTTTTAAAAAATATTTTTTATTAAAAATAAGCATTGACCAAGGTGCCTGGGGTGGCTCAGTCGATTGAGCATCAGGCTCTTGGTTTTGGCTCAGGTTTGATCTCGGGGTCCTGGGATCAAGCCCTGAGTGGGGCTCCGTGCTTGGCTTGGAATCTGCTTGGGATTCTCTCTCTCCCTCTCCCTCTGCCCCCACTCTCTTTCTCTCTCTCTAGAATAAATAAATAAATCTTAAAAAGCCTTGACCTTCCTGTATAAGACATGAAAATCACAAGCAACAAAGGAAAAATAAATGGGATTTCATCAAAATTAAAAACTTGTTCTTCAAAGGACACTATTGAGAAAGTGAAAAGATGGGGAGTCTGGGTGGCTCAGTCCGTTGAGTGACAGACTCTTGGTTTCGGCTCAGATCATGATCTCGGGGGCATGAGATTTGCCCCACATCAGGCCCTGCGTTAAGCTCCGTGTCCACTTGTCCTTCTCCCTCTGTTCCTTCCCCTGCTCGTGCTTGCTCTCTTTCACTCTCATAAACACGTTATTAAATCTTAAAAAAAAAAAAAGTGAAAAGACAACCTACAGAGTGGGAGAAAATATTTGCAAATCAGATATCTTGTAAGGGATTTGTAACCAAAATATGCAAAGAATTCATAACTCAACAATGAAGACAAGTAAGCCAATTTTTCAAATAGACAAAAGATTTAAATAGACATGTCTCCAAAGATATAGAAATGGCCGAGAAGCACAGGAAAAATGCTCACCATTACTAGTCATGAGGGAAATGCAAATGGAGAGCACAGTGAGGTACAACTTCACACCCACTGGGATGGCTGCTATCAAGGACAGACAGCTAGCGCTGGTGAGCACGTGGAGCACGGGAAACTCTCGTTCACTGTGGTGGGGACGTGACATGGTGCACCTGCTTCGGAAAACAGTTTGAAGTTCCTCAAAAAATTAAACATAGGGTTATCATGTGAACCAATAATTCCACTCCTAGCAGAAATGAAAATGTATGTCCACACAGAAACTTATACGTGAATCTTTAAAACAGCTATATATAATAGCTAAAAAGTGCAAAGAGCCCAAATGTCCATCAACAGATGAATCGAAAGAGAAAATGTGGTATATACATATCATGGAATAGTATTCAATGGAATGAAGTTCTGGTAAGTGCTACAACATGGATCGACTCTGAAAGCTTCATGCTAGGTGATAGAAGCCAGTCATCACAAAAGACCACATATTGTATGATTCTATTTCTATGAAGTATCTCGAGGAGGCAAATCTATAGGGACAGAAAGTACACTGTGGTTGCCCGGAGCTGGGAGGTAAGAGTGTAGGGGAGTGGCTATGGAGCTTCTTTTTGGAGTGATGAAAATAATCTAAAATTAGATGGTAGTCATGGTGGCACACCTCTTTGGAGGAGCTAAGAATTGAAGTGAATCCATATACTTTAAATGAGCCACTTACATAGTATGTGAATTATATTTCAACAAGGCAGTTAAAAATATATGTCACCTCTATTTTGACCCAAAGGTGTGAAAAAAAAAAGGTTAAAGGAAATACAGCAATAAATCAATAATGGTTACCTTTTGATGTAACCTGTAGAATGACAGCTGATTTTCATTTTTTCCCCATGTTTGGTCTTAACCAGTATTCATCTCAATAATTACTGTTCTGTATTATCAGAGGGCTGGTGAGGCAAAGCTGCTAAATGCTTCAGCTAGGGCCTGGGTCACAGTCCTTGCTCAAGGCTGCTATTATCAAGTTGTGCGACGTTGGACGAGTCACCCAACCTCTCTGTACCTTAGTTTCTGCTTCTGCACAAAAGACATCATGATTATTTCTCCCTACTGGGTTGTTTTAAGCAATAACATAGAAAGTTTGTGTTAGCACAGAGCACAGTGCATGGCCTATGGCAGACTTGGTAAGGGCAGGTTCGTGACAGGAGTCACAGTAGGACAACAGAGGTGGTCGTAATGCTAATGGTGTAGTGTGAGAGACCCACACTGCCAAAAAACAGGGAAGAACAGCCACTCAGTTGCAAGACCCTCTCCCTGCAGGTCGGTCAGCTGTGAGTGAGGAGGGCAAGGAGCGTACCTCCCCAGCTCCCAGGGCTTTTGCAGAAAATGTTGAGAGCAGCCTTCCTTGGGTTTTCTGGGCATTTTGAAATCCTAATACTGGTTACTTTTTCTTTCTTTCTTTCTTTCTTTTTTTTTTCTCTGAGCTTTGTGGAACCCAGAAGGAAGCCAGGCAGTGGCAGATTTTTTTTTTT
>NW_023247401.1:0-2634 GCF_002007445.2 Ailuropoda melanoleuca | reverse complement strand
CCCACATCAGGCTCCCTGCTCAGCGGGGAGCCTGCTTCTCCCTCTGCCTCTGCCCCTCCCCGTGCTCATGCTATACTAATATATATATATAATGTATTCCAATACTATATCTAATAATATTACCTAATACTAATCTAATATATATACACACACATATTATACATATATATTACATATGTTATATATATACACATACATACACACATATATATAATGTATTCTTTTAAGGTGCTGGATGATGACTTTCTAACTTTTAGCAGGACAGTGTTTCCCCAAGGAAGGGAGGAAGGAGAGCCATGAGGGGATCATCCAGGCTCTGCCCCGAGCGTCCTGAGAAGTGGACATGCCCACAGCTGCAGGCCCCTCTCCTGGTGTGGCAGGTGTGAAGGGAATGGAGGGACGGGAGTGTCCGGACAGCAGGTGACTGTGCACTGGCCACAGAGCAAGGAAACCCCAGCGGTGCTTTCTCTCTGTTGAGACAAAGCGCCCGACACCTACCTGAGCCCCAGCTCCCTCATGAGCTCAGTTAGCATCCCAGAGGGAGGATGCCTGGAAAAGAGCTGTCCAAGCCTGGAACCAGCCAGAGGAAGTAAAGGACCAGAGCATTAGACCCACTGTCTTCCCCTCAAGACGGTTGCCCTTTTCCTTTCTAAATGCTCAGATAGCAAGGGTTTAGTTTGATCCGTCCACAGATGAAGCTTATGAGGACAAAAATATGCAGTAATAGTCAGTGACTTTGCGTCCCCCTTCCCATTTCCTTTTCCCGACCCAAATACGAAGACATCCTCCCCTTGACGACTTCCTGCTCAGAAGCAATGAAAATACCGTAACTGATCGTATGCCACTGGTAGCATTTAGCTTGAAGCACAGAGGCATGTTTTGGGTTCAAATTTGGTATCTATGAACCAAGGCACCATGCAAATAATTAAATAGTATTTTCTTTTACTACTGAAATAAAAAATAAGGTATTCCAGACATGCAATTATGGAATAGACCTCCTCAGGAAAGGACATAATCCTCCTACAATCTGCCCTTAGACTTTCAGATATCAGCTCAGGAGCTGAAATGAGGTCACTAATCAGTAGGATTTCAGGGCAGGATAACAAACTTACCTCTATCCTCTTACCCCTCTCTGCAGGATTAGAGAAAGGAGTTAATTCTTTGAAACTATATCCCCACTTATCTTCCGATCCTGTCTCTCTCATTCTCCCATGAAAACTCCCTCCTTTTGTTAACAAGAACACCAGAAAGCAACTGACTGATCTCCAAAATCTCCAGTGAGATATTCCTATTTCTACTCAACTCCTGAAAGCTGCAGGATTAGCCTTGCTTTCTGGAGCGCCTGCCCTTGGCTTCCTGGCACAATGCTCCTGCCCCAGGCTCCCATCCCGTTGCTTCCCCCACGTTTGTCTAGGGGTGAAGCATGCAAAGTGGGTGAAATGCACGCTTTGCAGCTGACCAGCTGGCCTGTGAGCTCTAGCTCTGCTCCTTGTCCATTCAGTGCAACCTGAGAAACTTAATGTCTTTCAAATCACTTTGCCCAAATGCATAATAATGGCAGACACTTAAACACTGTTCAGACTCAGTAAATGCAAAGTGTTTGGTCTGGGTCCATTTCCACCTTTCATTTTCTAAAGGCCGATAGATGTTCCTTGAGATTCAAGTCTTTAGTATGCTCATTCCCCAAATTATCTTGCAGAACCTCCCAGAGAGTTGCTTAATAAAGATTCTGAAGTTTTCACCCCAAACCTGCTGAGTCAGTGTCCACACATGGGGTGGAGATCTGTGTTTGAGCCCCTGCTCTGCGCTGGGTGTGCCCACTTCCACCCTCTGTGGTGTAACCGTGCACGCTGACTTGTCTTCTCCTTCTCTGCCCTTAACCAAATACATCTTTGTCTCACACAAACCCTGCCTGTCCCCAGACACTTGGCACATATTTTGTTTCCTCCCATATGTTATAAATTACTTAGCATTATATAATACTATGCAATATAATCTTCTCCCAAACATCCTGAAATAAAACTCAATACCTCCCCTTTATATGTGATCTCTGGAATGAAATTTGCAGCAATGATGTGACTCACTGGTCAAGGTGAATACACAGTCAAAGCCAGATCACCCAATATTGTAATGGTAGTGAATAAATCACTCTCAACTCTAGTTTAAAAGTTAAAAAAACTAACATAATAAGAGTAACTATAACTATAAACATTTGATATTGGCTGCACAGTAAAAAGAAAGTAAACCATAACATCAGTAAACTAAGATGTGAAGGAGGGCGATGACTAAGCATAGAGTTTCTGTACGCTATTAAAGTTAAGTTGTGGACAGGTTAAAATAGGCTGTCATAACTATCAGATATTTCCTGTAAGCCTCACAGCTTACAGGAAAAACAGGCAGTAGATACACAAAAAAATATGATGAAGGAATCAAAATATATCACCACAAAAAGTCATCAAATCACAAAGGAAGACAAGAAAATAAAAGGAAAAGAAAAAAAAATCCTACAGCCAGAAAACAATTAACAAAATGCAATAGTAAGTCCATTTATCAGTAAAATTATCTTAAATGAAAATGGATCCATTTTCCAAGTGAAAGAAACATAATGGCTGAATGGATTAAAAAAAAAAAAAA
>NW_023247400.1:0-2634 GCF_002007445.2 Ailuropoda melanoleuca | reverse complement strand
GCGTCTGCCTTCGGCTCAGGTCATGATCCCAGGGTCCTGGGATTGAGTCCCACATTGGGCTCCTTGCTCAGTGGGGAGCCTCTTTCTCCCTCTGCCTGCTTCTCCCCCTGCTTGTGCTTGCTTTCTCTCTCTCTCTCTGGCAAATTAATAAATAAAATCTTTTTTTAAAAAGGTACATTTTTAAAAAAGACATAATGGCATTGCACAGTTAATAGACTATAGTATAAACATAACTTTTATGGGAAACCAAAAAATTCATTTGTCTTGCTTTATTGCAATATTTGCTTTATTGTGGTGGTCTGGGTCCAAATCCATGATATCTCCAAGGTATGCCTGGACTGGGATTATACTCTTTTATGAACCCTGTAACTGTACTTAAGAACATTCACTACAGTGTAATTAAATTATTATATAGCTGTTGAATTTCTACCTCCCTCACTGGAATGCAGGATCTATGAGGGCAGGACCTGGTCTTTCCTGTTTCCAGTGCCTGGAACACCATGTGTTAGAAATATGATGAGATAGAATTCAATCAATCATTATCAAGTGTGGTAGACTGAATAGTCATCCCCTGACTCCGCCAGGGTATCCACATCCTCGTGCTCAGAACCATGAATATTACTTTATATGGCAAAAGAAGCTTTACAGATGTGATTAAGGATCTTGAGCTAGGAGATTATCCTAGATTATCTGGATTATCACAGCATGTGTTTATAAGGGGGAGGCAGGGGAGATCTGAAAGAAGAAGGCATGTGCTGGTGGAAGGAACACACTATGCTGCTGGCTGGAGAGACAGGAAGGGTCGTGAGCCAAGGAGTGCAGGTGACCTTTAGAAACAAGAAAGGCAAGGAGATAGAGCCACCTCTAGAGCCTCGAGGAACCAGCCCAGCTGGTACTTGGCCATTAGCTCACTGAAACTGATTGCAGGCTAATAGCCTCCAGCACTTAGACTATGGTAAGCCACCGTGGTAATTTATGACAGCAGCAACAGCAGATAATGCATCAAGCAAGGCAGAATTTCTAGCCATGATGTGATCTATAGAGAGAAGATAGTTTTTGGATCAAAGACCTCATAATCTAAAAGTAAAAAATATGCATAATTATAGGACGAGATAAATGGATCATAATTGAGGTACAAAGAATGTGCTGTTCTGGTGCAAAGGAAGGAATAGCGATATCCTGTTAGATCAAAAACGGCTTATTAGAATGTTTGCCATTTAGAGGGGGCATAGAAGGACACATGGTGTTTGGATGCACAGAGCTGATTTGAGGGAAATTCGGGCAACAGAAAGAGCTCGCATGAGGGAGGGATGACGGAAAGTGTGAAATGCCTTTGGGAAAAGGCCTAGTTTACCATGAGTGTTGAATGCACTGGAATCAGTTGAAATTAGCCCAGTGATCTGAGTTTGGTAAGACAAAGGATCTTGACTGATAGCTAGGTAGTTATTCACATTGTTCAGTAGCCCGAGAAACATCACCCAAGTGTTTAACCAGGAAATGAGATGACGGAGCTCTGCTTTGAAAGCAAACCTCGATGCGTGGTGTAGTGTGCACTTGTTTAGAGAGAGGTTGGAGGCAGAAAACCAAAGTAGGTGTTTTATCAGTCTCTAGGTTAGAGATAACTAGACCACGAAGAAGGGTGGTAGCAGAGAGTAAAAACCAAAGGAGCATTTTAGAAATGATTTGGAAGTAGGAACCACAACAGGGTAAAGGAAGGTTAGCGTTTAAAGAGGTGGTGTGCGGGGGTCCTGAACAGATCTGGGCGCAGAAAGTAGAGAGGCTGCTGAGTATGGGGATCATCAGATTAGCCCCTTTGATTGCAGCCAATACACAATTATTTTAGAGTCTAGACCTAAAACTTTGGGTTGTCCTTAAAGTTATTAGGGCCTGAGAGAGGGAAATCCCACCTGGATGAGAAGTCCCTGACTTCATTGCAGACTTTTTACAGAGATACCTGCTAATAATATGATCCAGCATCATGGACCTAACGATGGTATGAAAATGAGACTGCAGTTCAATACAGTTCTTTAATTGTGACACGAACAGAAAGTAGCATCAGTGTTAATTCCTGTGCTTCCGGCTTCGTAGGGCTTAGCACGAGGCCTGGCCCATACTAGGTACTGAACAAATACTGTTTATGTTGATGGAAAAAATAATTTGTCTGTAGTAGAAATATAGTATTTGTGCTGTCTCTTTGTGTGGTTCTGTTGGGATGTTGACTCCAGGGTACGGAGCTGACTCCTGAGTAGCCAGGCCAGGACCTCATCTCCCTGACCAAAGGGTTTAGTTCCTGGGTGGGCATCATTCTGGGAAAGGCCACTCAGACCCCTCCGTGGAGTGTGATACGAGGATACTGAAGACCCAGAGTCCCTCTGCTATAGACGAGATGTTGGGATACTCTGCAAAATTCGTATGTTGAAACCTAAGCCTCAGTGTGATAGTATTTGGAGGGGGAGGCTTTGGAAGGTGAGTGGGCCATGAGATGGAGCCCTGGTGAATGGAATTAGTGCCCCTGGAAGAGTCTCCACAGGGAGCCCGCGCCCCTTCCATCATGTGAGGATCCAGTGAGAAGGCGCCAGCCTTGAAACAGGAAGAGGGCTCTCACCAGAGCCTGACCTTGCGGACATCTTGACC
>NW_023247399.1:0-2634 GCF_002007445.2 Ailuropoda melanoleuca | reverse complement strand
CTCTCTCTCTCTCTCTCTCTGTCTTCCTTCCTTAGGGAGATGTTTGCACGCTTTACAATAACAGGCACACAGCTTGGCTTTGCTCAGCAACGGAGTCCAGCCGTGCGGTACCCAGAGCACTGCTGGCTTCATGAACCTGAGCGCCCTGTGCCCCTGAGCACCCCACTTCCCTGAGCTCTCTGCGCCCCTGAGCGCCCCATGTCTCTGAGCTCCCTGCACCCCTGAGCGCCCTGTGTCTCTGAGCACCCCATGCCCTTGAGCGCCCCGTGCCCCTGAGCGCCCCCCACCCCTGAGCACCACACTCCCAGCCAGTCTCCGCAGAGGGGCCGTCTGGCTGGGTTTCCCTTTGCGTGGCCTGGCTTCTGCAGTACGTGTAGCATTGCCCACCTCCCTGTCCTACACTGTGCCATGGCGTGTGTGCACCAGTTTCCGTGTCTGCTGTGCGGCTGACTTGGTCTCCTCCCAGGCCGTTGAACTTCACCAACGTGGCTTGTGAAGGTGTGTGGGACTCAAGGACGGGTAAGAGACAGCTGAGAGCTCTGCGGGGAGAAAGTCTGTGGTTATGAATCCACCAAGATGCTATGTCTGTCCTCCCCATGGGGCAGGTGGCCTGGTGTCCACTTGGAGCCTGGAGCCCTGAGATGCCAAGTACGGGGCCAATGGCCCTGTGGCCGCCATGCTGTGAGGAGGCCCAAGCCCCCGGATGGCCACACAGGCCCTGCAGCCGGCAGTCGTGGTCTCCGTGTGCTCCTTGCCAGGTCCTGACACGTCAGGGAACTGGCCTGCCCATAACTGCAGCTTTCAGGTCCCCCAGCCAGAGCTCCCAACATTGGAGCCGGAACGTTGGGACTCCTGGTCCACGGAACCGCGAGCATGGTGAATGCTGTAGCCCTGAGTCTGGGGTAGTTCGTTATGCCATGTAGTGGCTGGAGAGAGGGTGGCAGCTTGGGGTAGGGCAGGTAGCCCAGGGCACAGGTGCTGGACGGAACCATGGAGTGTGACCCCAACAGGTACCGTGAACATGACTCCCTGCGTTCGTCCTACACATCTCATGGTCTACGCAGCAGGGAGGCCTTCCTGCCATCCAGTAAACTGACAGGGAAGGAAGTGTGCTCACATCTCACGTATGTGCACGCGTGACCCCTGGGCTGCCGTAACGAGGCATCAGGAACATGGTGGCTTTGAGAACAGGAATTGATGCTCTCCCAGTTCTGGGGCCAGAAATCCCAAAACAAGGTGTGGGCAGGACCATGCTGTCTCCGAGGACCTAGGGGAGGGTCCTTCCTGCCTCTTGCAGCGTCTGGGAGCTCCAGACGTCCCTTGGCTTGTGCCCGGTCTTTGTGCGCATCCTCAGACGGCCGCCCCTCTGTGTCTGGGTCTCTCCTCCGTGTGTCTCTGGTGGGGACGCTTGTCCATAGATTCAGGGACCACGCCGATGACCCAGGATGATCTCGTCCTATCTCCGTGATCGTAACCTAACTATATGTGCGAGGACCCTTTTTCTGACTGAGGTGGCGTGCACGGGCTATGGGACCTGCTGCAGCACACGGAAGGCCAGGGAGCCGTGCGTGGGGCAGGGGGAGGCTGGTGGCCGGGCGGGGCGGGCGCTGGGGCTGGCAGGCCTTCACTTTCTCCAGGATGTATTTCAGAGAGGCTTTATCAGCAGGAAAATGGAAACCCTGCTGCCTCTGCGCTCGTGGGAAGTTATAGAGGGGAGGGCGCAGTGGAAACTCGCCGCTTGGTGAAAAATTTTTCACTGACTCAGAGGGGAAACAGGAAAGGGCCTCCTGTCTTTTCATGTGAGTTTTTATCTCTGCCGGTGGGGCCTTTACTTTTAAGTTGCGTTTCTACAAAAATGCTTGCCGAATCTTCAGTGTGAACAGGAAGTCAGATACGCTGACTAACTTTTCCTCTGTTTTAATGGTGTTTTTCTTACGTGGAGGATGAAGAGGAGCGCGCCTCCTCCTCGTGCCCCAGGGTGCGCTGTGGGCCGCTGCGTTTCTGAGCTTCGGTCTGGGCCTTTCCTCTCACCCCTGTGTGTACGGGCTCGGGCTCGCCAGCCGGACTGCGGGTGGTTCCCCGGGGCTGTGGTCACGCCCTCCAGGGTCCGCAATGTGCTTTTTCCCCCAGCGCTGTGCCGTGACGCCACATATGGCTCCGTGAGGGCCAGGTGGCCCACGTCCCTCACCCCATGGTGGAAATTCGGGTGTTTCCCTGTCGAGGGCGTCCTTGACCACCTCTCTCGGTGTACGTCCATCCGTGAGTGTGTAGGGAGGCGTCTTCTGGGAAAGCACAGCCTGTTGGAAGGCAGTTCCCTGCTAAGTGGTTGAACAGACTTGGATGTGCTCTGATTGGAGACCAGAAGGGGGCATCGCCTCCTTCCTGTGGGCCCTCGGGGAGGTGGGGTCTCCCAGGTCCAGAGCCCCTCCAGTCCGCCACTCTCAGGCTTCCGCTGTGCCAGCCAGGCCCCTGGGAAGGGTGGAGCCCAGGAAAAGGAATTGGAGGTGTGTGCTGTTGGCCATGTGTGTGCAGACGTGTGGGCACGTGTGTGCATGTGTGTTGCTGGAAAATAGTGCACAGCAGACCTCGAGGATTGCGTTCCAGAAGGCCTTCAAGGATTCAGGAGCATCTGTC
>NW_023247398.1:0-2634 GCF_002007445.2 Ailuropoda melanoleuca | reverse complement strand
CCCCCCGAGGCCTTACGACAGGGTTGCGCCTGAACCGGCCCCAGGACCAGAGCTGCCAGAAGGGAGGCTGGGCCAGCGGTCATCCAGAATCTGCCCATCCTTGTCTGTCTGTCCTCGCCTCTATCCAGCGGGTTCTGGGGTGCCACCCATCAGAAGAGGAAGTGGCCAGCCCCAGACACCCCAGGGCAGGGTGTGGCCAATGCCGCAGGAAGTGGGGGGATGGGGCCCCCTTCCCTGGATTCCGGGTATGCTGGGGAGGGGTCCAGTGTCCCAGGCGTCCCAGCACCCTGTCTCCCTGAGGCCCACCTTGGCCTTCTCACTCCCCACAGCCAGAGCCATGGGAGAGGCTCAGGAGAGGTGGGGAACACATTTCCTGAGCACCTACTATGTGCCAGGGCTTGCAATGGTTTGAGCCCTGGCACCTGCTTCAAGCCTCCTCTCTTGTCCTCAGGTTGTGGACGAGGGGCTACCTCCCCGGGGCTGCACAGCATTCCAGAGGGACACAGGTCTCCCAGCTGGGAACCACAGCCAGGAGCGGACAACCGGCGCTCCAACCCTCTCCCACCCTAGGACATGAACCTCCAAATCGGGTCTTAGCCAGAGCTTACAAACTCCCTCATCCTTTGGGCAGTCTGGGCTTCCATCCGAGCCGGATGGAACAGCAACCCGTGAGACCTGGCCAGTGGCATCTCTGTCTCTACGCCTCAGTATTTTCAGCTGGAAAATGGGACTGACTGTGTCCTGATGGAGACCTCGGACGAAGATGCTGGGGGCTCCCTGGAAGCATCTATGAGGGCGTGTATTACCTTGATTTTATTTGTTTTTTCCACCCCCTGGTGGACGATCCTGGAAGTGTTCTAGCAGCTTTGTGGGTTACATCCTACAAAGGACCCGGGCGCCGGGGGCTCCAGAACCGAACCCAAATGCCAGCCTTTATCAAGGTCCTCATTACGAAATCGTTAACATCCAGGGCAAGGTCCAGGGCCCGGAGAAAGTGGAAACTGGGAGGAGAAAGTACTTGTCCCTTCCCAGGGGAACGCAGAGCCCTGGAGCACACAGCCTCCCGGACCTAGTTCCCCGGAATGGAGTCATGTGACCCCAGACGAGGGGTGGGGTAGCAAGGATTTCCCAGGATACGGCACTCTCGGGGCTCAAAGTCCGTGGCTCACGGCAGCCAAATCAAGATTGCAGGGAGAGGGCTGAGAGTGCCCCGGGGCATCTGGGCACAGTACAGCCTGCTCTCTCATACCTGGGCGGGCATTGACCCCAACCTCAAAAGCAGCCTCCCCCAGGGGGAAACTGAGTCCCAAGAGACAACAGGAGCCCTTCTGAAGGGCTCTTATCAATTCTTTAATGCAGGTCTCTGAAAGGCAGCCTCGGCCCCATGTTGGTCCCGAGGCTGAGTGGGACGGGGGAGGTTCTGGCCAACAGATAGCAGGGAGAGGGAAAAGAAATCAGGCGGTGGGTAGAAGTAGGTGAGCCATGAGATGGTGTGGGCTTGGGGGTGTCTCCACAACCAAGAATGCACTCCCAGTGCAAGAAGAATCGCTAGGCAGACAAGTCAGGAAGGAGGTGCGTAAAGCCCACGCACGCAGCACGCAGCGCCCTTCCTGGGGGGCAGGGCAAGTCCCACGCCTCTTCATTCGGTATTTGCAGCTCTGCGTGGAGTTATTATGGTGGCTTCACGTCCAGATCATTGCTTACACAGTGTGGAAGGGGCATCTCTGGACGGCTGCCTGGAGGAAGTGGGTGCCGAGTCTTCACATGGCTGTGTTCGTGACTTTCCCATCATCTCTGGACTCCTCTTTCTCCTCCAGCTCCAGCCCCAAGTTTCTCTCTCCTTCTTTCTCAGCCTTCTTGCCCTGGTTGTCCTGTATCTCCCCTTTCCTCTCCCTCTTGCCGTCTTCACTGTAGGGATACAAAGGGCCCAGACCGGAGAGAAGCCGTCACTCCCATTTAATTGACACTTACCCGTGCCAGCTCTTCCATACCTTTGGTGAATCCTCAAAACAGTCCGCATGAGGAAGCCTTGCTATTTCCATTTCACAAAGGCAGAAACTAAGACGCAACCATCCCATGGATGGATGGTGGGTGGACGGGTGGGAGGCTGGGTGAAGAGGTGGGTAAGTAGAGAAGTGAAGAGAAGGGCGCTCGGAGGGATGAACGGGTGGAGAGTGTGGCAGGCGAGCAGATTAGTCAGAGGAAGGAAAGAATGATCAGTCAAGGGACGGATGGATAGGAGTGTAGATCATCGGGCTGATGGGTGGGGGAAATGATGGGTGCAGGGCTGCGTGGGTGAGCAGGTAGGTGGGTGGGTAAGGGAACGAAAGGACGGATGGTTGGATGGACAGGTGGGTGGGTGGATGGATGGGTAGGTGATAGGCAGATAAGTGGTTAGGTGAATGGATAGCTTCATGGAGAGATGAATAAATGAATGGGAAGATGAGTGAATGAACAGGAGGAAGAGAATGACAGATCAATGGATGGGAGTATAAATGCGTGGATGGATGGAAGTGTAGACAGGTGGATGGATGAACGGATCAATGGCTTACTGGGTAGGGAGACTGACAGATGAACGATGGATGGTTGGAAAGTGAAATGTGGGTAGGCGGATGGATGGATGGATGGATGGAT
>NW_023247397.1:0-2634 GCF_002007445.2 Ailuropoda melanoleuca | reverse complement strand
CGCGCACACACACTTAGAGCCCAAAGAAGACAGGGAAGGAAAAAGGATGTGTGTGTGGGGGCGGAAGCTTTGTTAATAAATTGAGAGAAGGGCGAATATTTTTTTATCTTCAAAAGAAAGGGTACCTCCCTCCGTTTTTGTTAGCTGGTTGAGTAACCAACCAAAATACTGATGTGAGTGATTTAATGCCCAGATTAATGAGCATGCAGATGCTTACTTATGCTCACTAGTTACAACACACTGTGCTAAGAAATCATGGCATGGACCAATTAGCAAAAATTTTCAACAAAGTTAGAACCTAAGTGGAAGAGAATAAAGTAAAATGTAAATAGTAGTTGGTTTTTACTGAGTAGTCAGACAATAGATTCCCCCCCTTCTTCCTTTGCATATTTTCACATTTTATACAGTGAACTATTTTTTAATTGTCATATAGAGTCTTTGCTTCAGAAGTTCAGAGAAGGGAAAGATGACCATTAGTGGGAAACTATTCAGAACGAGCTTAGGACTTAAGTTTTGCATAGGTATTTTTGATCTCGCCGTACCTCCAGTTCTCATTTAGTATCATTCAGAAAATATTCTTACTACTCTAACAATAATAGAGTAACAAGACTGTTTGAATAACTGTCTTAGTGTGTGAAGTACATTCATAATGTCTTTAGTGCAGTCTATATAAATTCCTCATGTTTATGAGGTTAAACAAGGTAATATATGTGAAGTACCTAGTGGCAGACAGATAGTAAGCACTTTATAAACAGCTATTATTTTTTTATATATATACAATGTTAAAATGAGTCTGTTGGGTCAGGACATGTGTACTTGGGGCACCATTTGCCACAAGGTCGTTATTGTGTGTAGTGATTTGTTTGAAATTCTCCATCTAGGCCTCTTCCTCTGCCGTGGTTTTCAGTTCCTAAGCATTGCCCTTTGTCATGCAACGGCAATAGCCTGTTCTTCCGAGTCAGTATGGTATTCCAGATCAGATTTTTATAGTGAGGATCGAGCCTCAGCCCTTGCATTTATTTTTCCCTCTGAAAGCTCTCAAGGTGGTGATCTAGTCTTTTGTGGAGTTGAGTTGTAACTGAATGTATGCCCCTTTTCATGAGTGTGGCAACTCTGAAAAGTGTCCTTATCCATTATAAAGGAAGGACATGCTGCATTTTGAGATGAGAGTGGGATGGGGAGGAAAGAAAATATATTCTAGATTCACTATTCACAAGGAAGTCTTGTTGCTATTTGGGTCACTTTCTAGCTTTTGTATAAGTTTTCTCTATTTAGATGGTATTTACCTAGAGGATGATAAACTTGAGGGTAAGGCAAATTTTACATCTAGACTTGGCCACCCACTTACTAAAGTTCCACTTTGGGCAAGTTAAGTCTCTTAGAAACTCAGTTTCCTCATCTGTAAATGAGTACATAGTAACTACTATGAAGGGTTGTTGTGAATTTTAAATAATATGTTGTAAAGCACCTGAATCCATTCTAGGTCCTTGATAATACACATGGTAACATTATTATGTGCAATGTACCCCCTACCAACACGCACATGTAATTAGAGCAATACTTGTATATTTAAATGTTGCTTTAAAAATATTAACAACAAAAATAATTGTAAACATACTTGTATTAACTGCACAATAGATTTCATTGGATGAAGAGTAATTTAATCAGTACTTTGTTGCTGGACATTTAGGTTATTTTTTATTTTGCTTTTTAGTGGAAACCTTTTCAATACTCTCAGTAAATTGTTTTCTTGAGCCACCTGTATCCAGAATGAACAAATTGAGAGATTTGAGAAAATGACCGAGATTTGTAGCAACAGATTCGTGACCTTAGAATGCAGAACAATGAGCCTCCACAGAGAAGGTCATTTTTCTGCACCTTACATGTGTTTAACAATATGAGGCTAAATAGGTAAAAATCAGACAAGGTCTAATCTGAGCAGGAGGGATCCCTTAAAAGCCTCGTAAAGGATCATGTATGAGGTATGCTTAGGGGAAAATAAAGTCATGCATATGTTTTCTTTTCTGAAACACTTAAGTTGCCATTAATTCCCCTGCCCAGAGATTGTTGGAGTTTGTTGTAATGACAGGACTTTCTCTTTTCATGGCTAATGTTGGTCAACTTCTTGAGATAACGATGCTGATCTATATTTTCCTCCCCTTTGGCCGCAATTCCTAGAATCCTAGGAAGAGATCCAGAGCTGAATGAAGCTATTAGTGAACTGTCAGCCAAATTGGCTTGCAACAGAGACCTGTAAACATCAAGAGAATAAACCTTTGAATAAAAATTCAGTCCTACATTTTCTTAGCAAAGATCAGGGAGGGAGACCAACACAATGTCACTCGGCTTGTAGAGGTGTTTATTTCTTCACTGTGCTGTTGTGCTATACCATTCATTTAAATATCTAGTTAAGATTTGGCAGAGCTGTTAGAGGCGTGAAGGTGGAACCAACCGTCTGGACTGTGACCATCTTATTAAACACTACGTAATTGTTCCTGTTCCAGCAAAGCGGGATTCTCTTGCCATCTGTTAAGTAGGCTCAATTAAATACATTTGGGAGGGAAGGAAATGGCAGGTAGGGGGAGTGGGTGAAGTGGGGACAGAGAAGGACTAAGGTGTAGCCCTTAAGAGGTG
>NW_023247396.1:0-2633 GCF_002007445.2 Ailuropoda melanoleuca | reverse complement strand
CCTTTGGTCAATTTATAGAGTCTTAAAATTGTTGTTTTTGACAATTCTGTCTAGTTGTTGCTTTGGGGAAGAGGCTTTGCTGAGCTCCTCACTCAGCCATTCCAGGGCTCCATGCAGACTTCCTCAGGACCTCTGTGTCAACGTGTGTCTGCAGAGGGGTGACGTTAAGCTAAGACCCCAAAGCTCCTCTTGATTTCCGCTGATGGAAACCTTAAGGCAAACAAATGGGTGATCACTTCAAGTGCTCGTTCTCTCATTTTTGAGATGGAAAGTAGAATAAGAGTGACTCCTTGGCCTAATATTTAATATGACTCAGGGATAAAACTAAAATAATATCCAGAGCATTTCAGTAGCTTCTGGAGCTAATATCAAATATATTCATATAAAAGGTCTTGCCAAGATCTGACCACTAGGTCCTATCAATCTAAATGTATATAAGAGAAGTGGTAAGGAATATAATGAAATCTCAAAAAAAAATGTGTAAGCGGCACGTTTCTGATACTCTGCTTAACTCTTTCTTGAGGGGTACCAAAATAGTCTCAGGTAATCAAAAGCTTTGCTATTAATATTGCTTGGTGAACTGGAAAAAGAACCAATACTGAAGTTTACAGCAAGCTTTAAATATAGACCGGTGTTTTTCAAAATGTGGTTCTTACACTAGCTGCATTAGAAGCATCCACGATATTTCTTAAAATGCAGATTTCTAGGTCTCATTCCTCTAGGTAAAGATTTAGAATCTAAGGGGGCAGAAAGAATAATTCTATATTTTTAAGATGCAACCCAGGTAATTATTATGCATACAAAAGTATGAAAATCAGACACTTTCCTTTATCAACCCTATCCATTCTTACCCAAATTAGAATCAACTATATGGATGAAGAACCAAAATTGAGATGTTAATCCATATTGTAGCAATCTGGAGAAGAGAGCTTTAAGTAAATAATAATAATAAAAGGTAAAAAGTCTTCTTCCTCAAGGTGTGGACTTTCCTGGATCTTCTTTTTCCTGTTTGGATTGCTTCTTCAAACTCACCTGTAATATGCTACTTTCCTTGATGGGAGGCCCAGGTTGCCTGTTGGTTGGGAAACAGTAGCTTTGGGAAAGGAGTTCACATTTATACTCTGTGTAAGGGACAAAAGAAGTCCTCACATGTCACAGAATATCTAACCTAACGTATCAGGGTAAAGATCAGAAAATTCAGTCCAAAACTCAAGTTACCAATAAAACATATTCCATTATCTGAAGCTTTTTTCTTATACTTGTTTTTCAGGAAACCCAGGGAGGTGGAAGCCGTGTGGTAATCAGTGGCAAAGCACCAAAGGATTCAGAGAACTGTCAGTTACATAAACTCACAATTTACATTACTTTTAATACTACATTCTATGGCAGCTGACACAGAGCTTTTAAAAATCTTCATGACATTTGCTAGCATAATCTTGCAAAAAATTTTTTTATTACTAACATTTCTGAAATGTTAGGCTGGAGAACAGTTTTTCTTATGTTATTAAAAAAAAGCTTACTCGTGGTCTAAAATTATGTAAACTGTTGTTTGAATGAGAATAAATATGCCTGAAAATAAGCCCTTGATATGTGGGTTTGTAGGACAGCCAAATACCCTACAAATCTTAAGTAAAATGAAAAGTATCACCCTTAATTGGACTATATTTGTTTTCATTGGAAAGTTTCAGTAATGTAATCATTAAAGTATTTTAATAGGATTTTGTATAGTTAATAATAAAACCTATTAATAAATAATTATCAATTTGAGTCTAAATTTCCTACAAATCCAGCAGATTAAAAAGCAGGTTATATTTATGCCAACCGTGAGAAAGATCTCAACGCGCTGCATTAATCCAGCTCATACCTATACTCTGGGTCACTGTCATAGGCAGAGTCTCTGTATAAAAGACCTCTTTTCAGTTCCAGTTCATCTTCTTTCTCTGGGTCTCTCTCATCCTGAAAAATTTAAAGATTCCCATTAATTCATTTTATAATTAAAATGATGCCTTTGTTTCTTTGGGAAATGTTCTCCCTCTCCCCCATTTTAAGAAATGAATTAAATGTTTGGATTTCTTAGGAAAGAAAAAAAGAGTAGGTGAGAAGTCATTATTCTGATCAATAAAATATAGTTTTGTTATATTTTGCTAATAAGGCTTATTAAAGACTAGACGCCTGGTAGAGGTTTCTTGCATCAATAAATGAATAGGAATGGATACTGTGTCAAGACATGTAGTGAGATACATATTAATATCTTACACATTGCTATGTGAACTCCTAAAAAATTGTTCCTGTACTCTGAAGAATAAGTTCCTGGGAAACTTATGCAGATGTAAGCATTCTAGCATGTACCTATTATTCATAAGCCAAAATGCAACAATAAGCCACAAGAAGCAAAAATGAAAGGCAAGGTAGTTGGTATCAAAATACATGGCTGCTCCTCGTATAGGCAGCCTGCTCTTAACTTCTAACAGACACATTAGAGGACAGAAGAAATAGAATTCTAAAGAGACAGATTGTAAACTATACCAGCCACTGCAACTATGTTCTTATGTATGGTAATTTGATATAATTTAGTATCAAATATCTTTCACGACTATTAGCCAATACCCTTGTTCCTTAGTCGGACAGGAAGA
>NW_023247395.1:0-2633 GCF_002007445.2 Ailuropoda melanoleuca | reverse complement strand
CCAGATCCTGGGCTCTGTATTTCCAGTACTTACTGGACAAAGAGTGGGACCTTGATAAATGTTTACTGAGCCAAATTTGCTGACAAATGCACAGTAGTATTTGGGAAAACAAATTACTGACAGGTGCGATTCATTTCACTATCTCTGCACAGACTTCTTCATGTAGCAAGACATGATACCACATACTCTTCATTATACTAAGCCACACTGCAGGATCTTATCAATATAATAAAATTTGTACTAATAAAAACTTGTTAGTTTTTTGGTTTTTTAAAGATTTATTTATTTTATTTACTTTAGAGAGGGAGAGAGAAAACAGGAGCAGGGGAGGGGCAGAGGAAAAGAATCTTCAAGCAGACTCCTCACTGAGCACAGGGCCCCATTCCGGGGCTCGATGCCACAACCCATGAGATCATGACCTGGGTTGAAACCAAGAGTCAGACGCTTAACCAACGGAGCCATCCAGGTGCCCCAAAACTGCCAGTTTTAAACCAGTGTTCACAAGGAGAAAACTATCACTATTTAGTCGTAAGGCACCAGCTTCAGCTCTGCCTATGAGTGACCACAAGCAAAAGTTAAGGCAAAGCACAGTTCTTTGCTCTTTTGCGAGGGCTGAGACAAATGAACTGCAAAGGGCAGGCAGTTTGCTTGAGAAAGGAAGCAATGCGAGGAGGGAAAAATAAAGTGAGGTGAGGAGTGGGGGCTGCATTCAGTTGTGCTGCTTGATAACCATACTATCAATTCAGGCTGAGGGACAAAACAGAATCAATAACGCCAAAAGAAGCTTCCCATAGATTTCCATAGGCCAAAGAGGATGATACCTCAGGTATCAAGAAGAAATGGTTACATTTAGAAGACAGTATCTTTTCTCCCAACACAGATAGGTGCCTTGGAAAAAGAGAAGGAAAACACAAACCTAGAGAGAGGTTAAGGCTTGTGCGCTAAAAATAAAGTCCTGGGAAGGGAAGAAAAGCAAAAGGTTAGTGAGCGTGGGGGGTGGGGGGTGGGGTATTAATTATAGGGAGCATACATTCAGAGGAATAGGAGGAGCAAAAGACCAATTCAAATATGAGCTCTCAGATAAAATTTCAGATCTTTCCTTTTGAATACATGATACTATATAATATTTAATATAAAATAATTAAACCAGATCGTATAGTCACAGAACACTGCTTTCTGATAACCATTATAAAACAGGGTGAAAAGCAAATACTTTACATAGAAAATAAAATTACTTATGAGAAAGCATAAACACATGACAGACTTGACAGATTTCTTTTCAAAAAAATTGTAAAAGCATTCTCAACTGTCAACCTCATAATTTAATTATGATGGGGAATTTTTTTATAAATTAAACTATAAGACTTAAGCTGCAAGTCAACCTTAGTAAGAAAAATATACACTTTAAATAATTCATAAATTAAATGGAAAATGTTTTCTTGATACAACAAAAAAAATACATCTTAGTGTTTGAACGTATAACAGTGTTTTTCTAGAATATTTCTTTTAAATCATTCTAACAATGATAACCTTCTTTATAGGAAGTCTATTTTGTAAGAATGATAGAGATAGGTAAATTGGTGGTTGCTTTTGCTTTTATTTTCTGTTTGTAATGAGCTCGTAGTGAACGGAAGATCTGAATATTTACCCTCTGTTCCAATATCTCCCACATCAGAAAACCAAGAGCTCTGGGGTCATTAAAATGGGCACAACTCCAAGAAAGCCACATAAGATAGACCAGCCTTCATTAAGTAGATACTGATATGAAAATGGACATTTCTCAAGACTAATTAGAATTTTTACTTGGAAAACAGTTCAGTGTACATGCCTACTGTATGCATCTTAATATTAATTATGCATTTAAAGATTAAAGTTAATGAAGCTCAACACCCCAATCATTCTTGTCTACATTTTTATTTAGTCACCAGGGGGAGCTAATACTGCTCTGTGGGTAGGTAGAGTTGAAGAACTAGATTTTTTTAAAGAGGGAAAAATTAAATTGATGTGGTAATAGATATCATTCAATCGAGGTCTACAGTGTCCATAAGGCAAGTCTATCACGCATGAAAAGAAAAATTAGATATATATCATTTTGTAGTTAAACAAAGAAGTTAAAAAAAAACCCTAAAAGCCATCAATTAGTAGAATCTTGCTGTAGTTAATAGAGGACATATATAAACCTAGTCATTTATGGATGTCTTCGGTCCCATGAGGGTCTTACACCACCCAGATTTTGTACATTTGTCCATTTGTTGTACTGACCCTGTTATTTTCTTGGTTTGATGCACTGTTATGATTCTACAGTCTAGTAACTAATTGTTTGCTCAAAAATATCCCATATAATTACATTATAATTAGCACTGAAACAAATGTTTCTTTATCCTTTGGCTTCAAATATTTCCTTCTGTTCCAGATATATTTTTTAGCGCTTTTAATGTGTGTTCAAAGAGTTCCACCCAATAATCTACTTAAATTCATTCTACAATTCACCCAGGAGACACAATCCCTTTAAACTTTGAGAAGCTCCAGTTGGAACAAAGAGGGGGAAAGGGTTCAGAGTTTGTGGAATAATCACCTCTAATCGATCAATTTCCCCTGAAGGTAAAGCTGAAAGAAAGAAGGAGTGAAGAGTT
>NW_023247394.1:0-1398 GCF_002007445.2 Ailuropoda melanoleuca | reverse complement strand
GACAGAGAGACGTTAAGCAGGAAGGAGCAGGATCCAATGCAAACGTGGAGACAATTTTCAGAGTGGAAGACGGACAGTTGTTCACCTAGTTACAATCAGGAAGATGAGGTAAATGGGCACAGACAAGTACGTGGGTAACCAGGTTGGCAGAAATCAGTGTGAAGTGTCTTCTAGCTGCTTCTACTTTCATAATGAAATGGAAAAGAAAATCTTCTTTCAATAAATTAGTGACTCCCTTTCTAATCCCTTGCTTGAAACCTTCCATCGACTTTCCCTCACCATTGGAATAACAGTCAAACATTTTGTCACAGCCCCCAAGGCCCCACAGGACCTGGCCCTCACCTCACCTACCTGTCTCCATTGCCCAAAGTGTTTCAGCCACAGGGGCCTTATTTCCATGCCTCAGACATGTACAAGACAAACTCATACAGGCCTCGGGTTCTCTGACTTGGACACTCTGTCTGGGACAGGTAAAGAGATACCCTAACCCTCCCAACTATGGCTAATCCTTATCACATAGGTCTCACCTCAGAAGTCCCCTCCCCAGGCCTCTCTCAGCATCCCACCTAAAGTGGGATAGGCTGGTGATGGGTAGTAAGGAGGGCACGTATCGCATGGTGCACTGGGTGTTCTATGCAACTAATGAATCATCGAACTTTACATCAAAAACTAGGGATGTACTGTGTGGTGACTAGCATAATATAATAAAAACAATATTATTATAAGAAAAAAAAAGTGTTGTCTCCTCTTAACAAAAGTTATCTTACTTACATGTTATTGTCTGCTTCTTCCCACAAACATGTTTCATGAGAAACTAGCACCCCCAATTCACCCCACCTTCTCATTCTCTCTCCCCTGATCTGCTGTTAACTTTTCTTCTCAAGACTCATTACCCTATATATATAGGGCATTATCCATCTTCCCTAAGAGAATAATAGCTACATTTGGTACACAGGGGGTGTTCAATGAGTATTTCCTGATGAACATATTTGGAAAATTAAATGAAAAAATGCATGTAGGGCGAACAACAGAGCACCTGGCACATAGTAAATCTCAGTAAATGTTAGCTGCTCCGGTGATGACGACAAAGACCAGCATGGCAACAAGCACAGCTGTTAAAGGCAAATCCTCTGTACTCTTTTTTTTTTTTTTTTTAAGATTTTATTTATTCGACAGAGAAAGAGACAGCCAGCGAGAGAGGGAACACAAGCAGGGGGAATGGGAGAGGAAGANGAGTGGGAGAGGAAGAAGCAGACTCATAGCGGAGGAGCCTGATGTGGGGCTCGATCCCATAACGAAGGGATCACGCCCTGAGCCAAAGGCAGATGCTTAACAACTGCGTCACCCAGGCGCCCCAAATCCTCTGTATTCTTGAACCAATCCCCTTTGTGTCGTCAG